>NW_028177406.1:2500-16415 GCF_964030765.1 Micromesistius poutassou | reverse complement strand
CACAGAGACACTGAGCAATCAGTCCTCTCAGGCCTCGCAGAAGCACTGTGTGTGTGTGTGTGTGTGTGTGTGTGTGTGTGTGTGTGTGTGTGTGTGTGTGTGTGCGCGTGCGTGCTCGCCCGTCTGTTTTTTTTTTCTACAACGGACACAGAGACACTGAGGCTACATAACTCCTAAACCCAAACCCAGGGAGGAGGTCCTCCTGGGTGAAGGTGGACCTGAAGGTGTGGATGTGTGTCAGTGTGTCTGAGGACCCTCCTACACCTCGGGACACTCTGTAGAAGGACAGAGTGCCAGCAGGCCGGTCCAGATACACTCCTACTCTGGTAGAGCCAGCAGGGGGGAGACGTATGGCTGTGTAACTATTGTTGTACCAGGCAGTGTAACCAACATCATGACAAAGAAGACTCCAGGACTTGTTGTTCTCTCCAAGCCTGCTGTCACCATCCAGTCCTCTCCTTGTGATTCCTCTGTATGTCACTCCTATCTCAACCCATCCTTTCATCTCTACCTCCCAGTAACAGCGGCCAGTCAGAGCCTCTCTACACAACACCTGGGACCGGGAGTCAAATCTCTCTGGGTGATCCGGATACGACTGGACCTCTCCAACCGCCGTCACCTTTCTGTTGTCCTCAGACAGAGAGAGTCGTCTGTGGGCTGTGTTTGGGTCCAGTGTGAGTTCACAGGCATCTGACGGGAGAACAAGACATGATATTATTCATAATTCCCGAGATATTCCAGGTTATTCGCCCAAAATCCCCCCTTTCGTTCTCATTGGAAAATTCAAAAAACGCTGATTCATGCTTCATCCTCTTCAACCACTTGAAGAGGATAGTACTACTAGATACTATGATTACTATGATAGATACAATGTAGATACTACAATAATGGACGTTAGCGCTGGTGTTAGCGTTAGCGCTGAAGTTAGCATTGACGTTAGTGTTAGCGTTGACGTTAGCATTAGTGCTGCAGTTAGCGTTGACGTTAGTGCTGACTTTAGCACTGCAGTTAGCATTGACGTTAGCACTGCAGTTTGACGTTAACGTTAGCATTGACGTTAGCGTTAGGGCTGCAGTTAGCGTTGAAGTTAGCGCTTGAAGTTAGCTTTAATGTTGATGCTGAAGTTAGCATTGACATTATCATTAGCGCTGAAGTTAGCGTTGACGTTAGCATTAGCGCTGACACTTGCATTGACGTAAGCGCTGACGTTACCGTTGACGTTAGCACTGACATTAGCGTTTGCGTTGACGTTAGCGCTGACATTACTGTTGACATTAGTGTTAGCACTGGCATTAGCGTTAGCGCTGAAGTTAGCATTGACGTTAGCATCAGCGTTGACGTTAGCGTTAGCACTGAAGTAATCGTTAAAGTTAGCGTTAGCAATTACTTTATAGTTAGCGCTGACTTTAGCATTAGCACTGACGCTTGCATTGACATCATCATTAGTAATGACTTTAGTGTTAGCGCTGAGATTAGCGTTGACGTTAGCATAGCATTGACGTTAGCACTGACGTTAGTGCTGATGTTAGCGTTAGCTGTGACTTTAGCATTGACGTTAGCGTTGACATTAGCATCTAAATTAGCATTAGCGCTTACATTAGCGTTGATGTCAGCGTTAACGCTGATGTTAGCATTGAAATTAGCATTAGCGTTGATGTTTAGCACTGACGTAACCGTTGAAGTTAGCATTAGCACTGACGTTAACCTTAATGTTAGCGTTAGCGATGAAGTTAGCATGGACGTTAGCATTAGCACTGATGTTAGCATTAGCGCTGACGTTTGCATTGACATTTGCGTTAGCTCTGACATAACCACTGAAGTTAGCATTAACATTAGCGTTGACGTTAGTGTTGACTGTAGCATTAGCGCTGATGTTAGCTTTGCCGTTAGCAGTGAGACTTCAAAACCCTTCAACTCATTCATATTTCATTCTATAGACTTGAATCTACCTTCAAATTGTTCAGCAGATTTCCTAGATTCATTGTAATTATTCAACATTCAGCTTCAGCAGTGGAGCGGAGCATTTCAGCGTCAGCAGTATGACTTCAAAACCCTTCAACTCATTCATACATACAGCAGATTTTCTAGATTCAGTGTAACATTGTTCAACATTCAGCTTCAAACATTAACATAGAAAGACAAAATAAGTATCATGTGATAGGTACGATAGTGGAATCATGTGCTGTAGATTTTCTAATCAATAATAGACATTGTGTTTAAGATAATTAAAGTTAGATTTAATTAGAAATCCCATGTGTGTGTGTGAGTGGCTGACCCAATCAAATCATTGAAACCAAGACAAATGTATAAAGTGCATTTACTCCCTCAATTATTACACTACATAAACATATAATACATCAAAATGTTCGACATGATGAGCTTATTACACACACGTAACCTTCCAAGATATTAAACTTTTGAATTTCCCAAAACACACACATTGCACCAGCCTTCAAAGGGACACCTTTGTAAACAACAGACTGAACGATCTGAGCTCACATACAGGCTGGAGATGAATTGATGAACCATAGTGTCGTGATGAATCAAACTAAACAAACACTTACGTCTCTGAACTGGATTCAGCCTCCACACTTCACCGTGCTCCACACTGGGGGGGGGAACAAAGTGAGAGCAGCATGTTGAAACATTCACCTTCATCATCTGCTGTCTCATCACTCTCTACACAACATGAGTTACAGCTGCCTTTTCAAACTGCTTCATCTAGCAGCGGCTTGAACCCTTGTAGGAGACTTTGTCCCCGAGTGGAGAGCTGTCCTCTCCATACCTGAGAGTGTCCAGTCTCCAGTGTGGATCCTCCAGTCCAGCAGAGAGCAGCGCAGCTCCAGAGTCTCCTGGGTGATTGTAGCTCAGGTCCAGCTCTCTCAGATGGGAGGGGTTGGAGCTCAGAGCTGAGGCCAGAGAAGCACAGCCTTCCTGTGTGACCAGGCAGCCAGACAACCTGTACACACACACACACACACACACACACACACACACACACACACACACACACACACACACACCATTTATTCTATCTAGCAGTTTGTACCAAATTAAACACATTTAGAAATTGTATTCATTCCATATGGAGGACAATGAGATATTGTTCTGTTAGAGTCAGGAGAAGTCCGCTGTGTTTGGTACGCTAAGACCGTTTATCCACAGGTTCTAACATTGTGTAGAACCAGGGAGTGTTTTGTCAGCATGGAAAAGATCAACAGAAATACATCGGACATGAGCAGCACTACACCAAACTAATATGATGTTAATGTAGCAGCATAGATATAGGGTTGCCTTGCTGCAGTTAATTGCGTCAGCTGACCACTAGGGCGGCAGTACATAAGTACGGCCCTCCTTCTTGTGCTCTCACTGATGCATCATTTCCGGGTCAGGTGTTTGCCCGTGCAGGTAATGCGCCGCGCCCCTGCTGCGGCTACTGTTTCGTTTCATTTATCAGTAGTGATGGCAAAACGAGGCTTCATGAACCAATGAGGCTTTCCAGCCCAAAGGTTCACCAAAAGGTTCATTACCCGAAGCCTCATTGAATCGTTCTCTCTAGTGACACCTGCTGTGCAATATGTATATGACAGACTAAATATGTATGACAGACTAAATTAAGCCTGAGTCAAAGTATCCTGCAATGTCTATAAAATAAAAAAAATTTGCCACTGCTACTCAATGAATATAAAGCGTTTGTATGGAAATATCATTTTTTTTGAGTGCTGTGACGTTGATCACTCAAAATAAATACATCAATGATGTACACTGACACTGAATGCAATAGTGCTTATGGAACTGGGAGTGCAAAAGTGCTTATGGAACTAGGAGTGAGGAACAAACTGCAACAGCAGAATGGGCAAATAAAAGTTATTGGTTTTTATTCAAAAAAAGAAGCTTTTTCACAGTGTTGGGGTTTAGCTGATTTCTTTTCTTTGACACAATCTACTAATACTATGCTAATAATATTAGCAATTAACAATATTAATAGATAATGATATAGATATATATATATAGATATATATAGATATATATAGATATAAGCCTATATTATAATAATAATATATATAATATTTAATACAAACCCTAAACTCAACTAGCCTACTACTTACACTATTCTAGTATCTATCTATCTATCTATTCTAACCTAATATAATATAGTCTAATGCAGTATAATAATAATAATAGCTGATATAATCTATGATACAATGACTGAACTTAACCACTAACTCTGACACTTAACCAACGCACACTCTATCTGATCACCAATACCAAACGCCAACTCAAAACCCACAAAATGCCGCAAGGTTCAAACCCTTTTTATGCAGTAGCGAAACTCAAAATGAATCAGTGACGTGTACACTGAATCCGAGGCCTCGTTTGTCATCAGTCACGTGATTTTTACGGAAACGATACAAGCCTCGAATCGAGGTTTCATCTGGAACGCCTTCTTTTGCTCGACACATGCTCCGACGCCTCGCTTCAAACGTCACATCACTATTTATCAGTGTCCTCATGCTCAAAGCCGGTGTGTTTTCACTGCAGAGCAGCGACTGCGTGCTCCGTGCTCCGTTTAGTCGCTGGTTCTCTCGAGCGGTAAGTGTCCTCTCTCTCTGTGTTACACCGAATGCTATCCTGTAGCTAATGCTAGTGTGGTCACAGGCAGGGCAGTTGCTAGGAATTCTGGGCCCCCTGAAAGAATATCGGTGATGGGCCCCTCTCCCCCATTCATTGCCACCTTAAATGTTCTTGTTTTTCAGTGTTCTTGACAGTGCCTGGTGTAATACACCCAATTTGTTTCCTTTTTTACATTTAACGACTTAACAAGTCAGAGTATTATTATGTGAATTATGTATTATTAATTGTCTTATTCTCATTTCCCTGATTTGCAACACGTTATTACACCTCTGATTGCAAATACATTTTCAATTAACCACTCAACAAATAGGTGTGGGCAGGGCCGGAGTGGGACCCATTTTTGGCCCGGGAGTTTCAGGCCCACACTGGCCCACTTTTTTCAGTGATGGAAGAATTTGCATAAATGAACAGCACAAAACTCGTACTATCCCTTTTTGGATCAACGTTTGTCAAATAAAAAATCCACCTCAAGGATCTGTTACTTTAACTATCAATTATATATATATATATATATATATATATATATATATATATATATATATATATATATATATATATAAATAAAATGTTAACCCATTACATATTTAGGATAATTTCAATGCATCATGTCAGTTCTATGTGTGGGTTATCTTATATCAAATATTTTTTTATATATTTTTTAGTCCTCTCTACCTGTCCCCTCAGCCCCTCAGCAGCATCAGACAGGCTGGACTGCTGCTCGGAGGCTACAAAATATTTTATATTTAATATAAATGACTATCTATCACGTTTGTTCTGTCTTTTATATTTTCCATGAAAAATGCTGTCTAGTATTACCTGTTCAGCATCGGACTGGCTTATCTTTTCTGATGCTACAAAAAAAAGAAGGGGTGACTTTATTGCTTGGACTAACTTACACAGATCATGCTGGAGTTTACATGATGATTTTCACAAATTATATTTGTGATTTGTCATATGGTTTAACAAAATTAACTAGAATAATGATGAATTGGTTTAAGCTTGTATGTTTGCAATCGGCATTGCAAACATAGCACAAATAGCTAAATGATTTATGTTGCAAATTAATCATTAGATCCACCTCTCTCTACCGGCTGCAACTTGTGTCTGTCCTCTAAACTGGTAGTTTATTTTGGCACATGTGGCGGAATCTTCCTCCAGTGCCCTTATTTTTTTTAATCAGGCTTTTTCGGCTACTCCTTGGCTTTTTCTGCCCTCCACAATCAACGACGTCGCTTCTGTTCGCATCTTCTGTTAAAGACGCTGTTAAAGACGCAACATGGGCCAAACCAACTAAAATAATTGGGAGGGGTGAACTACCGTACATTGTATAATCCATATTATATATACTGCGATGCTGGGGCTGAAATTTCAGATGAATTAAGTGTACTTTAGGAGAAGATAAAATAATGGTCAAAGTATTTTTTTTCTTTCACCCAAGCAGCCCAAAATACATTTGAAAGTGGACCGGCCCAACGGGAAACCTCCCGAACGTCCCGATGGCCACTCCGGGCCTGGGTGTGGGTATTTTATTGTATTTAACAATCAAGCACTGATATGCAAAAAACTAAGTGTCCTGGCTCAAGATAGTCCACAGGTAAATATGTAGCATTTAACTTAAATGTGCAAGTGAAACAAAGAGCACATGGAATACGTTGTTGTAAAACAAATATCAAAAACAACAACAAGCCTCATCTAATCTCAATTAAAGTTTAAATTGGCTTGCTTGTTCACTGTAAGTCTCATCGATCACTCACTTCCGATGAGGAAGAACCATGGGAAGAACCAGGCACGTGCACACATAGGGCCCTAGGGGTGCTTGAGCCCCTGCCCTTTTTGCCTCGTATTAAAAAGTGCCCTCTGAGTGTTCTTCAACAATCGCGCCCGCAATAGCGCTCATCCGCGATCCAACCCCCGTTAACAATAGCCCCTCAAAACTCCTGAGTGTGCACGTCCCTGGGAAGAACGAACCGCGGTGTGGACCAAACCATTTTTTAAGAAGGGGCCAAGGGGATTATTGAAATTATTAAAATTACAATATTGTATGATTTGTGGCTTTGTTTTAATTCGGATTCATTCATAGGAATATATATTAGTTCAGTGTATGCATAATCATTTTGTCATAGAGGCTACTGGGGGCTGTGTGTGGGCCCTAGCGGGCTGTGGGCCCTTATAATTGTCATAACCTTTCCCCCCTATACGACGGCGCTGGTCACAGGTAGATGTCCCCTGCCGTGTGTCTCTCTCTCTCCCTCCCTCTCCCTGTGCAGGTTTGACTTTGAAAACGGGTATGCTACCTTAAATCTAGCCTCCAAAAGCCTTGATAAATGTAGCTTAGCCATACTAATTTTATGTTTATTGACAGGGAACGCTCATTAGCTGGCCAAAATCTACAGGTGGCGATTTATCTGACTCCGCCACCAGCTGATTGGGGCCGCTGCTGCTTTGTACACAGCTTTTGTCTATAGCTTTGTCTACAGCTTTGTCTGTTGTTTGTCTCTGCTGCTAATCACACCGTTTGTCTCTGCTGCTATATACAACATTGTCCCTTGCTTTGTCTCCGGCAGCCACGTATTCCTTGCTGCTCTGTGCTGCTTGGTGGTGCTGCTGTTGCTGGCTTTTGGCTACAGCCGGCTTGCATGGTGGACTGCCGACACCACACTTTTAACCTGTTTATCCCTTTAATTTGAGCCCAATGATTTTGAGGAGTTAATCCCTTAATTTTGTTTTGTTTTCTGTACTTTATTATTTTGATTAAGTAAATTGTTTTATTAAGTTTATTTTGTGAACTATTTCCTGCTTTATGTTGTATATTGCTTTATACATTTTGGGTTAATTATTTCCGTTGTAACTTCCTTTTTGTTTACTTCTCAGTGGCTGCAGGCTGGTGGTGGTGCTGGTGACGTGGGTGGTGGTGTCCCTCATTCTTGTGTGCTGTGCTTCCTTGGATTTGGTGATACCAGTGTGTGACTGCCACGTGTGTCTGGGTGAACCCTTTCCCTTTAATTTATTCCTGTTGAGTCCCCTTCACCTGCTCTTTCCCCACCAGTAGGCCTCAGCCCCTGATTAGGCTCCTTGTTTATTAGTTGGGATGAATGCTCATTTTTGTGATAATATATATATTTTATTAAACAAAGTATTTTTGTAAACTGGGAACCACGTGTCTTGCCTGTTGAGTGGAACAAACCTGTGTTTTTGATCAATGTAAAATAATATGTTATAATTCCTTGGGTGCAATTCCCAAGGTGGCTTTGTTGAGCAACCTAAGATTCACATTGAGAGCCTCCACGCCGCCACATTAATAAAGGACATCTTTACTGTTCAATATGTTTCACTTTACCACGGCCAGTGATGTTTTAGTGGTGAGGGGTGCATTATATTCAGATCACAGCACGGCTAAAGCCTCATCACCATGTCTACACTAATGACAACTCCTCAGCTCTCATCAGCTGACCAGAGTTACATAACGTATAACATACATAACATACTAGCAGTTAACAGGTCAACAACCCCTAACCCTCACATCAGCTGGCCAGAATTACATCACGTATAGCATACATATTGATAACAGTCCACCTAGTCGTGGATCATCCCTTACATATTAAACAACCCCAAGACGTAGTTTGAAGAAGAGGATAATGAATGACCTGAGAGTTTCCAGTGTACAGTGTGGACTCCCCAGTCCAGCAGAGAGCAGCTTCACTCCTGAATCCTTCAGATCATTGGTACTCAGGTCCAGCTCTCTCAGACTAGAGGAGTTGGAGCTGAGAACTGAGGCCAGAGAAGCACAGCCTTCCTGTGTGATCAGGCAGCCAGACAACCTACACACACACAGACACAGACACACACACACACACACACACCATTTATTTTTTCTGGTTGAGAGCAGTTCAAACTAAAGTAACCACATTTATAAAGTGTATTCATCATTCCATTTGGAGGACAAGTTAAAGCTTTATAAAATATATTTTCTATAATATCGAAACAGAATTTCAATATCATTTATACTTTATTCAGAATCACAGTTTAAGTTTAATATGGCTTCGTTTTCAGTTGGTCTCATTGATTTATGTTGACTCTAGAGCGTGAGGACGTTCAGGCAGTGTTGCCAGATTGGGCGGTTTTTCCCGCAGATTAAAGAACGTTAATGTCACAATAAAAAATGTGACGCCGTTTAAGTGGGTTTGCGTTGACGCCGTTCATAACGCGTTTCACTGACCGCACTAATATTAATATTACTTTTTATTTCAGTACTATGAATAACATGTATTACAAAAGAATACATGTTATTCATAATACTGAAATAAAAAGTAGATCTACAGAGATGTTTTGTGGGTAATTATACGTTTTATTCCAATATTATGTATATTGTGTTGTGAGGAGAATGAATAACCGAGTGAGCAGGAAAATACTTTTCGAGGACGAGAGCAAAGACAGCATTTGTCCACGTGGGGGTGTCAGTTGCGTGCTGCTTCACTTTATGTGCACACTTTTATGGATGTAAATCTGTTGAATGTCTTCTGATATTGAACCTTGTGGTGTAACTGTTTGTCCACTGAGTAAAACTGACCTGAGAGTTTCCAGTGTACAGTGTGGACTCCCCAGTCCAGCAGAGAGCAGCTTCACTCCTGAATCCTGCAGATCATTGGTACTCAGGTCCAGCTCTTTCAGACTAGAGGAGTTGGAGCTGAGAACTGAGGCCAGAGCTTTACAGCATCTCTTTGACAGATTACAGCCATTCAGCCTTGGCCAAAAGTGAACAGAACATGTTAGGAACTGTGATTAAAATAACACATCTTTAACTTATTACATAATGAAGGAATGTTATTAGTTCAAAAAAGATTTCATCAATCATTAGATGTTTAAATGTTTATGTTTCAGGTGTAAAATGTTAAATATTTTTTATTTGTGTTTGAAAATGTTTTTGTAAATTAATACTACTTCTATATTATGTTATTTTTAATATGCTCTTATGTGTACTGTTATACATTATTCCTATGTTTTGTATATTATTATAATTTTATATTCTTCTAGTATGTTTATTATGTTGTGAGTAGAATAGTAATACATGTTGTTATGAACCTACAGATGTCTTTTGCATATTATTTTAACCTTATATTCCAGTTTTATGTATATTGTGTTGTGTGTATTGTTATACATGTTATAAGTGAACCTACAGAGATGTTTTGGAGGCTTTGACCACTGGCAGCAGCCTCAGAAGACCCTCCTCTGAAGCAGAGTATTTCTTCAGGTCAAACACTTCCAGCTCCTCTTCTGATGTCAGTAGGATGAAGACCAGAGCTGACCACTGAGCAGGGGAGAGAGATTCTCTGGAGAGACTTCCTGATGTGAGGTACTTTTGGATCTCCTCCAGTAGAGAACGGTCGTTCAGCTCATTCAAACAGTGGAGCAGGTTGATGCTTCTCTCTGGAGAGAGATCTCCATTTAACTTCTTCTTGATGTAGGACACTGTTTCCTCATGTGTGCATGAGGGGTCTTTCCCTTCCTGTCCACTTGCTGTCTTTCCCAGCAGACCTTGTAGAAGATTCTGATTGGTCTCCAGAGAGAGGCCCAGGAGGAAACGGAGGAACAAGTCCAGGTGTCCGTTCTTACTTTGTAAGGCCTTGTCCACAGCACTCTGGTAAAGTTTGAGCTTTCTTTTTGTTGTTTCTTTGTTTCTCACAAGAATAGACCAGAGCGATTGCAGTTGTCCTAAAAGCAGATTGACACCAGTCTCGATAAAGGACAGAAAGACATAAAGGGCAGCCAGAAACTCCTGGATGCTCAGATGGACAAAGCAGAACACCTTGTCCTGGTACAGCCCACACTCCTCTTTAAAGATCTGGGTGAACACTCCTGAGTACACTGAGGCTGCTCTGATATCGATGTCACACTCTGCCAGGTCGGCCTCGTAGAAGATCAGGTTGCCTTTTGCCAGCTGGTTAAAAGCCAGTTTTCCAAGAGAAACAATGATCTCCCTGCTCTCTGAACTCCAGTGTGGATCCATTTCAGCTCTCCCATGGTACTTCCTGTCCCTCTGTATGGACTGAAGCCTCAGAAAGTAGATGTACATCTGAGTCACGGTCTTGGGCTTCTCTTCTATCTGAGATTTTTTGAAGATGTCCTCCAGAACTGTAGCAGTGATCCAACAGAAGACTGGGATGTGACACATGATGTGGAGGCTTCGTGATTTCTTCACGTGGGAGATGATTGTGTTGGCCAGCGTCTCCTCTCTGAATCTCTTCCTGAAGTACCCCTCCTTCTGTGGGTCGGTGAACCCTCTCACCTCTGTTACCATGTCAACACACTCAGCAGGGATCTGATTGGCTGCCGCAGGGCGTGTGGTTATCCAGATGCGAGCGGAGGGAAGCAGGTCGCCCCTGATGAGGTTTGTCAGCAGCACGTCCACTGAGGTCGGCTTTGTGACATCAGTCCAGGTCTGGTTGTTCTGGAAGTCCAGAGGAAGTCGGCACTCATCTAGACCATCCAAGATGAAGACAACTTTGAACCGGTCAAATCTGAAGATTCCTGCTTCTTTGGTCTCAATAAAGAAGTGATGAAGAAGTTCCACCAAGCTAAACTCTTTCCCTTCCAGTAAATTCAACTCTCTAAAAGTGAATAAAAATGTGAAGTGTATGTCGTGGTTAGTTTTGTCTTCAGCCCAGTCCAGAGTGAACTTATGTGTCAAAATGGTTTTACCAATGCCGGCCACTCCAGTTGTCATTATTGTTCTGATTGGTTGATCTTGTCCAGGTAAGGGTTTAAAGATGTCTTCACATTTGATTGGTGTTTCTTCCTTGGCTGGTTTCCTGGAAGCTGTTTCAATCAGTCTGACCTCATGCTCCTGGTTGACCTCTCCACTGCCTCTCTCTGTGATGAAGAGCTCTGTGTAGATGTCATTCAGACCTGTTGGCTGTCCTGCTTTAGGGATTCCCTCAAACACACACCTGCATTTCTCTTTCAGATGAGACTTGATTTTATGTTGGCACTCAACAGCAACAGTTTCTATGACAAAACAAACAATGACATTATTGGACACATTTGAATTATTCCTGTACAATTCTAAACTTCATGATATTTATATAGCTATATCAATTCTACTTAAGAGGTGTCATACCTGTTAAGTAGTGCTATCATTGTTGTGTATCAGTAGAAAGTGACTGATGCAAGATGCTGATTGATATAACAAGATAGTGTTGCATCTCTTCCACTGAGTTATGCTCTGGTATATATATGTTTTTAGCATTGTCACTTATTGATGACCGGATGGCAACCTGGAAATTCTACTAGATACAACCTGGAATATTGCCCCCCATTCCCTTTCACACATGACTTCATGCAGGAAATGTTCAGGAACATTTAGAACAGCAAGAATGCATTTGTGATATTGTGAATCTCTTACCGCCCCTCAGTGTGTCGGCCAGTTCCTCCTGGTTCATCTCCATCAGGCAGAGCTTTGTGATGTCTACCACTCCCTCTATGGCGCGCCTCCTCTGCTCCTTCTTCTTACCATCCACCTCCTCCTCCTCCTCCCTCTGACTCTCTGAGCATTGTGGGTCATCTGGGTAGAGAACCCTGCAGAGCTTCTTCAGCTCCTTGTCTAGGAAAGTGTGTGCGTTCTGCTTTCAACAGAACAAACATCAAGGAGAACTTTAGTGTGAACTCACTGAGGACATCAGAAGCATCTGTCCTGGATTCACATCCCGCTGGTCTAAAGAGGGAAGCCTGGAGGCTATGAGCTCCACAAGAGATGCTTTCTCATGTTCATGTAGAGCTAAAGTCAAACGTCTTGGTGGACATTTACACACCTTGATCAGCTCTGTTTGATGCTGTACAGACTGAGCCCTGGTAACCTTTGACCTCTGGTGGGGTTGTCTGTGGAGGGAACACACACACAGTAAACATAAACACACACAGTACACATACAAGAGGGGGGGAGAGAGAGAGAGAGAGAGAGAGAGATTATATTTATACTGTGAAAGTTGGTCAATGGCTGTGTGTGTGTGTGTGTGTGTGTGTGTGTGTGTGTGTGTGTGTGTGTGTGTGTGTGTGTGTGTAAGGAGTACGGGTAAACTGTAATCCTCTTCAGTTAGTTAATGATTGATTGTGAGAGAGAGTTTCAGTAGAGTCTGATAACAACCAACTGGTCTGTTGTCATGGTCTGTTTGAAACTCCTACCTCTCCTCTCTGGAGGGGCGTCCATCTTTAAAGATAACAGGTTCCATCATAGAGTGGTCACTCTTCATGGAGACACAGCTGGGTCCAGGAGAGTCTGCTCTCTGCTGCTGGACTCTTCTATAAAAACAAGAACCAGGATTTATGGATGTTTGATAGAAGCTGTTTCTTTATAATATCTGGTAAATGCTCACCCTTTCTCAATAGACTGATTTCCATCTTTAAAGCTAATAGGTTCCATCATAGAGCGGTCACTCTTCATGGAGACACAGCTGGGTCCAGGGGAGTCTGCTCTCTGCTGCTGCTCTGGTCTTCAACACAACACACACACACACAGCTGTTACTCAGACTAATGATGCAGTCATGATATATCACTGCTGAGCTCTGAGATGGACAACAGTCACAGACAGTGAGAGATCCTCTTCTTACCTCTTGGCTTTGCTCTGGCGGCCATGTTCCCCAGACAGAGTGGTCTTAGAGGTAGGACCCCCCTCCTCTCTCTCCTCATCCATAGTGTAACAGACTTCGATCAGCCTGTTACATTAATGTTCAAGGTCTTCGTATGATTAGTTGGCCGATAATGCAGAGGAGACGTGGAATGGATCTGACAGCATTTATTCTGTAACATAGGACAACAGGGCATATCACACGCGGGTAGTTGGAGATAACGCTGGCATCCCCCATTTCCAAACTTCCACCCTGCCTCTCATCCTGTGGGATGAGAGGCAGGGTGGTCTTTCCTAGACACAGTTTCATAAATCTTCTCACTCTCAATGATGGTTAAGATGTAGAGATGCCTCCCAGACGTTTCTAATAACTATTTTATAACTATTCATAATTCCACACAGGAGGTCTCTAAGTTCTTCAAATGTGCCTGATAAGATCAGGCTCACCATGCAGATATCATACCTACTGTTCCCTGTGCTGGTTAAACCACTCTGAAGGCAGGACCATATATGGACTTCCTCATGTCGTATGACATCACAACCAGATCTGTGATGCGGGCCCACAGAGAACAAGACCCAAACAAGATGATGTTTAAACACCTTCACTAACCAAGATGGCCGTCTTCCTGACTAATGACAATAATAATCATAACAACACAAAT
>NW_028177407.1:0-16633 GCF_964030765.1 Micromesistius poutassou | reverse complement strand
CGACCATCACGCGTGCTCCCCAATATCCCGAGTTTGAGATCTCAGTCATGGGATATCGCGCAATATCCCGAGATAGCGACCCAATCAAATTGCGCCATCTTAGGAGGTTCACGTGGAGCACATACTAATCCTGGTGATCCATCATGACTATAAGACTATAAATACTTCTTGTAAAAAGCTTTCTAGCGTTTTGTGGCGTGTTTGTGGATGACGGCTGGGTCAAGCAGCCCGACCAGTTGGACTGTGGGGCTGGGTGAGGCTGCACACCTGTTTCACATTGAGCCATCGATGGTCAACAGGTTGAACCAGCCGTCACCACCACACACACTCAGAGAGAGCTCCTGCATGGCAGTGTAACAGCGTGGAGCACCAGCATGGATCATTGTCTGCAAACGTTCACGATAAAACCGCTTTCCAACCACCACCCTGCGTCCTGGTCTGGACGAGCCCAGTGAGGGTCGCGTCGGCGGACTGTGGTGGCCACCTAGGTGTAGTGTAGCACTGGCATTGTCACGTTTATGTTTACATGCCGATGCAGTGATTGCAATGGATTTACCAGTGAAGATAGAAGAATGCACTGAATCGGGCCACACCATAATCTCTCAAAAATCTCTCTCTCGAAAATAAATACTTTTGGGTCATTTGTCTAATCAGTCGTCAACAATTGACCATATACATTTTTTAGTAATTTCATTTAATTTTACCTGCTCGGCAATCTCCTGCCTCTTCATCTCCAGCATCTTCTGTTGTTCATTGGTGTGATCTGTGATGTTTTTCCCTCCAACCAGCAGCTTGCTTTCCATGGCCTGGCATAAGCACACCACCACACAAACGCCATTACACATCCGGTGAAGTTTGTGGAAAAATAAGAATGATCAAGGTGAAGATATGTCATGTTATGCTGCCTGCACTTTGCCACGGATGTTTTGAACGTGCAACACCTGCTGCAGTGTACCAGTGTCCCAGAGGTTAAGAGCCAATCAGACAGAAGCCTAAACAGTGCAGGCTATTATTCACTCATTACATTATTATTCACTCATTACATTTTAAAATAAATAATCTGAGTCTTCAATTTCAGATGATCAGATTTTCAAAATGATGAAACAATTCTCTCTATTGAAATATATTAATCCTAAAAACATTAGATCATCAACATACAGTCCCTACATGCTTATGGAGCGTTGATGGAAATGACAAAGGTTTATAGGCTAAATTTTGGTGATTGTTTTCGAGGATTCTTTCAGCTTCTTGCATTTCTCCAGGCACTGCATCTCTGGTTACCGAGGAGATTACAGACTGAGGGTTTCTGGTGATGTAATCTGTTGTTGAACGGAATTATGTTCACATACACGCACACACACACACACACACACATATACAGTCACACACACACAGTCAAGTCATTATCTGTCCCTGAGACTTGTCCTGAAGGCAGAAAGTATACGCTAACTCGAACAGAGAGAGAGAGAGAGAGAGAGCGAGAGGGAGAGAGACAGAGAGAGAGACAGAGAGACAGAGGGGGAGAGAGACAGAGAGAGAGAGAGAGAGAGAGAGAGAGACAGAGAGACAAAGACAGAGAGCGAGACAGAGAGAGAGAGAATGACATGGCATTAGTGGGAAACATTGGAGAAAAAAAAACAGGACTCTGAGGACGGGATGGAGGGTAAAAGATGGAGTGAGGCCCAAAAAAGGGGTTGAGGCTGCTTACATGGGTCACATTCCAACCTCATGGTACCACACAAAAGCCTTTTTGCTTAATGTGTGTGTGTGTGTGTATAAATGGACAGTAAAATGCTTAATGTACAATAGACACACACATTGGACATGCGTGCACGTGCGCGCACACACACACACACACACACACACACACACACACACACACACACACACACACACACACACACACACAGACTGAGCGTACAGTGATGTCCTTCAGAGAGAATGCATCCGCAGCAGGTCTTTACAAAAAGCCTCTTTGTTCACTGCTGCCTTTGTGTTCTGTGAGTGTGTGTGTGTGTGTGTGTGTGTGTGTGCGCGCGTGCGTGCGTGCGTGTGTGTTCATGTATAGTGTGTGATTCTCTATGTGTATGCTTGCTTAGTTTGTGATGTGCCATAATCACTAAGCTTCATTTAAAGGGCTGAATCATCCATCATGGATGCCCTGCCTAGCCCTGTATTTCTCTCTTTCTCTCTCTCACTCTCTTGCTCACTCTCTAGCTCTCGCTTTCGCCATCCAAGTCCATCTAAGTGGTTATGTGTCTCTCCTCCCCCACTGGTACCAGATAGACCCGTTTTGATGCAGGGATTTAAATGTGCACTGCTTCTAAAAGTTGGATACAAATTAACTGCTGGTAGAACAGAAATCACCAACAATTGTATAGAGTAGGTCAGAGTGAGTTTCAGTCTAGGCCGAGTGCCCAGTGGTTCTCTCTGTCTCTCTCTCTCTCTCTCCCTCTCTGTCTGTCTGTCCATCCAAGAGGTTCTGTGTCTGTACTCTCTGTCTATTCTGTATCATATAGCCTCCTCTCTCTTCCTATTACCGGATAGACCAGTTTCTGTGCACGCATTAAAATGTGCACTGTTTTATAAGAGGGAACACTGGTTTTATTTGTACTTCTATGCTACACACTAACCATTATCGTTCAGCGTAGGACAATTAAGAAAGGAGCTAGCGATTTCTGGATTAAATAACCTTTATTGGGGATTTTTGAGTAAATCAAAAAACAAACAAAAAAAAACAGTGCTTTCAAACTCTTTTGCTTTGCTGTGTAATCGGTTCCCCAGTGAAA
Organism: Micromesistius poutassou; assembly: GCF_964030765.1. Classification (NCBI taxonomy): domain Eukaryota; kingdom Metazoa; phylum Chordata; class Actinopteri; order Gadiformes; family Gadidae; genus Micromesistius; species Micromesistius poutassou. Next base: position 13,844 of record NW_028177407.1, on the reverse strand, counting down.
AGTGGCCTCGTTAAAATAAAACCTGGTTGATAATCCATTAAAGCTACCTTATTGGAAAGCGTCATTCTTGCAAAAAGAGGTCAGCTGATCCGCTAATGGGCTGAACAAGACGTTATTGATGCAGATCGAGGCAGGGCTATTCTTAGCCGCAGCCCATTTGTATTGGCCAACACGAAAAAACACACAAGAAAGCAGATTTCCTACTGCTGTCAGTGTGTGATGAACCCACTCGTCATGAGAGGAAGTGTGAGGCTTGTGTTGTTCACCGTGTTAAACCCTCATGTTCCCTAGATGGAACGGGATTTCTGGGCCCTGTCAAAAAATGAACAATTTCAGTCTGGGGATTTCCAAGCTAACCTAGCCGACTATGAAAGGCTCTGGTTTACCGTCGCTGTGAGTGCAGAACACTGACGGCCGTGTCCAGAATCACACCAGATACATTGAGACAACACACACTCTGACGTGACAACCGTTTTAAAAGCACCGACGATATCTATTTTTGGTTATTTTCTCTTTCATAAAAGCGCAGAACCCCCTTGAGATGGGGACTGTTGGTTCATGTCACCGTTATATGTCGTCATTTTCCCGGAAAAGGGGATGCGTCTTCGCTGATGCCATTACGTGACATCAGAAGGTCTCAGAAGGACTGAGTGGATTGGAGGAGATGGGACGGAGGAGATGTGACGGAGGGGGAGGGGGGGGGGGGGGGGGGGCGGGGTGGATGACTCAAACCCCAGGAGGCTGACCATAGGCAGTGATGTCATTACATTCATTTCCTGGCAAAGCTTTGGTGTGGTCGGTACGGTGGCCGAGACAACGCACACACGCACGTGCACACGCACACAAATGAATGCATGCACATGCACATCCACTGGTTGGTTGGATACATTGCTAATTCCCAGTATACCAGAGCTAGTAGTCTGAAGGTCAGAGAGCTACTGTATTGATGCTATCAAACGACCCTGTGATAGACCCCCCCCCCGCCCCCGCCACACACACACACACACACACACACTCCCATTATTACTGTCCCCCCCCACCCAGTCATTGAGGATTCATCTGTGTCCAGCCTCCAACTGCAAACATAAAGCAGGCTTTGTACTTTGCTGCGTGTGTGCGTGTTCGTGTGTGTGTGTGTGTGTGTGAATCCTCATTATCTGTCCTCCTAGTTTTTATTGTATCTGAAATATGGGGTTGGGGTTGCAGTTATTGACTCTGCTTGTGCAATTGGGCACTTAAGAGTTTAAAAATAAAGACTAAATGCCTAACCACGTTGTCCAATGTCTTTGTTCAATACATGATTTATTGACAACGACGAGAGTCAAAGTAAGGCACTTGAGTATCATTAGGTTATGGTATCCATGCATGTTGAGCCCTCATCTCAGCTCTTACAGGCATGTAGAGCTGAAAAGGGATTGGTGTATATCAGTGCGTGTATATGTGCTAGGCCTGAGCAATAAAACAATAAATTATCGTATCGTGATAGACTTTTGATCAATATCAATATAAAACATGTTCAATATATATATCGATAAGAGACTGGACCACCGAATCTAGCAGCTGGGTTTGTTACACAAACATGGTTCCATACTTCTTTACAATATTTGAGTGTTTTTCATTGTTGTATCGACATTGGAGTAATTATCAATGAAGAACAGTGGAAGGTCATATTAAGTGTTAAACAGAAGTGCTTAAATCCAGCATGGTGATGCCTAGTCTTTTTACATTATTAAAATGATCAATAGTTATCGATATCGATTAATATGATCAAGTTATATCGTGATATGTCTGTCAGCCATATCGCCCAGGCCTATGTGCTCACCTGTAAATTGTTTAATGCATTAGACCTTTGTTATTATGAACATAGTTATCAAAAATAACCTCCTTATTAATTAAAAGTTCACTACTAACATTAGTATCTGTGCCTGAGTGTGCATGTCTATATCTCTACGGTTATGCAGACTCAAGTCCCTCCCACCCTGTTGAGAGGGGCTGCATCAGCCAGCCAATCACAGCCAGGCGAGTCCCTGCTGTAGAGGAAGTCCATGCTGCTATAAATACACCAGGGCCATAATGTGGAATGAGTGTGTGTGTGTGTGTGTGTGTGTGTGTGTGTGTGTGAGTGAGAGAGAGTGTGTGCGTGTGTGTGTGAGACAGAGGAAGACAGAGAGGAAAAGGGAAAGATTAGGACAGTAAGACAGGAAAGGAGGAGGAATTAGGGGGCAGAAACAGAAAAATGTAGACAGTGTGTAAGGTGGATAGGTCATTCAATGAAAACACCGGCCACAGAGCGCTTTGAACAACAGCTTTGACAATCATGTTGATTTAATTAAAAGAAGAAAGCCATAACAGGACTGTCCTAACGATCGAACGAATCTCGTTGCCAATCTGACAGCTGCTGGGGAATATTTAACCTTTCATCCTCCCAATTCAACCCCCTGACAGACAGCAGCACCCATTAAACATGTTTATAGGACCTGAGGCCCAGCAGAAATAATAACCTCATCTCTCACCAGGCGTGTATAACATCTGTATCACATAGGCGTATAACTATTTTTAGATTTTCAGCCTATGTTCCCCTCTTAGCCAAGGTGATGTTTGGCAAGGATACAAATAGCAACGATATTTATTATAGCAATAATACATATCTTTTATATTAAAGGTTTTATTTGGGTTAAATCAGATAAGGACAAAGAGTCTCTACCATCAATCTCGTCACTGTCTCCTTGCAGGAGGATAAGGGATGGACAGCACTCACACACACACACACACACACCACAAACACACACACAAACACACACACACAGAAGGACACACGTTAACTATTCATCAATATTTCAGTGGTGCAGCATTCCATGTTGACAGATGTAGAGCTCCATCTACTCCAGCGTCCACACACACACACACACACACACACACACATATACACACACACACACACACACCCTCCCTCATCAGCCTTCTCTAATTAGGCAGGAAGGCAAGATATATAAACAGGAAACACTCATTCTACCCAGTAGGATGTGTGTGTGTGTGTGTGTGTGCCTGTGTTTGAGTGTGTGGTGTGTTCAAATGGGTTGCATGCCTCTACATTTATACACATATGTGAACGTGTGTGTGTGTGTGTGTGTGTGTGTGTGTGTATGCAAATGCTCATACATGTACTTTGTTTCGTGATGAACATGTATTTGTTTGAGCACATAATGGGGGGCATATTTCCCATGAGGTAATGCCAATTGTTTCGGAGCAAACATATGGACTGAGAGGAAACTGACGGCAGGAAGTTGTCCAGCCTCATGACACACTGGCCACAGACAGCATTCTGAGAGCACAGACACCCACTGCAGCTGCTGCAGTCGTCCAAAGGATAGCATTCATAAACATAATGATGAGCTTGCTTGCTGTGGTTACACTTTCACAATGCACTGATTCATAATGATAATGGACTAGACAGGGCAATATAAACAATAATAAAACACTAAAAACATTATAAAACACTTCCACTCAAATGCACAAAGGAAGGTTGTATTGCAGTCGACAACGGATGAGTTTGAAATAGATGGAAAGAGATAGACAATTTTTCCCCCTTTTAACCTATTTCTAGGGCGGCTAACCTACTTACACAACATGGGAAAGGTTAGCGGCTTCAGCGGATACAGAGTTTAGAGTGGTGAGGGAACGGAGCGAGAAAGAGAGAGAGAGAGAACATACACACACACACACACACACACACATATAGGGGTAGATAAGAAAGGGAGAACGAGACATTAAAATGGAGAAAGATAAATATAGTCTAAGAAGGATGAAGGAAACAAGAAAATGACATTAAAAAAGTCAACTTTAAAGGTGAAAGCCATAAACATTGTTAAAGAATGTGGAACAGAGTGAGGAAGAGAGAGAAAAAGAACGCAGAGTTGAAGAGCAAGGGAGACTACAACATCTAGCTCTGACCCATAAAAGTCCTAAGAATAGTCCACCTGACCCAGGGACAGGCTCTCTTCTGCATCTGACCGGCCAACAGAAACACATCGCATAACGTCGGACAAGTCTACCTCACAGGTATACAAACTCCCACTCCAACTTTACCCACAGCAGCCCCGGCTGGGGAACACAATGTCCCGTCCATCCTCTCCTCTAAAACTGCACAGAGAATATCCCAATGAATAATCATTTACCTTCCTAGTACTTCTACCAAAGAGTAGGCAGAAAAACAGCATATTTTGAGTATACTTTTGCCATCATGATGATTTCCTGTTTTGTGTGGCAGAAATAATCTTCCAGGAGACAAAAAAGGCAGATACCTAACATTGCTATCCATTGCCAAGCATTGCAGAAAACGAAAAAACAAAAGTAATATTTTATATTTCATCAGTCTCATCAGTCCGTGTGCAGAATTTTCTATCTGGGATTCATTCTTATCTCATCTGAACGACAGTCGGAAACACCCTGATGGAGAGTGACAAAAAACAAGGGTTAACAAGAGAGGCCTGACCCAAAGAACACCAAAAAGAAACCCATCTCTGGGACCTACCAAAGCAAGGTAGCGTGGGGTAAATCTGTACCATGTACATGTTCCATGGCACATTGGGAAGCTTTTATTTTGAAAAGACCCATGGTGGCAGCTACCAGCGAGATACCATCACAACGCCAACACCACCGCTCCGTCAACACGGGGCGTAGCGCGCAGATGGAGCTCTGCTCCACCTGGGACAGGAGGGAGACCTTTCCAACAACAGCTCCCTGCAGTGTACCAGCTGACTAAACCCAGCTTGGAAAATGGTCTGACCTACTTGTATGTGTACATTTGTGTGTGTATCTGTGTGTGTGTGTGTCCCGTGTGTGTGCCTGAAAAAGCAGGGCCGAGTGAGTTTTAAAAATACGGTATGATAATGTAATGCATTTAAAATGTAATATTTCTCCTCGCTATTTCAATTAGCTGGCGTTTTCTTTCAGCGATGCCTCGCAGTGCCTCGTACCTCTGCCTAGCAACCACTCCAGCTCTGCCTCGCTCTCTATTCCCACAGGAGTAGAGAGCCGAATGAGAAAATTGCAATGTTCCGGGCTATGGGTTTTTGATAGGTCGGCCAATTTCGTTCATAGCCAATCAGAGAAAAAGGTCTGGAGGGTTCAGTTTGGACTGAATAATGGAGACTAGGAGAACTCACATCATGATTTAGCTTGAAGTAGCAGTTAAAAGACCTACAATTTACTTGATGCCATAAGACTTATTTACACTCTCCAAAATATACATATTTTGGAAGGTATTATTAGCAGGCTACCTTCTTTATCCACCTGTAAACAAATCACACCATATGACAAAAACAATGCAGGCCCAATACCAAGTGAAGAAACCAGTAATCAATCATGGTAATCTGGGGCCACTTACTGTCTGGCTAACACATGATCCATTGTTGTCCAAAAGCAGTTCATAGCGGCTCTGTCTTGAGTTGCACTTGAACCACAATGCAGGGCTCAGCATTAGACTGAGACATCATGACACCAGCCGTGTCCTTTCAATGAACCTGCCTCATTGTTATTGTTGGGCGCTTACAAATGTAGCGATCGCATCTACTGTATTGATATGAACGGCTCCGGTGGACATAGTGGATTGGCTACAACTGCTCTAATTAAGAATGGACAGTGGTGTGCAGATCTGGCCCAGCCATGCCGTGTAAGGCCAGAATAGTACTATGGGTACAAAACGTACAATATATTTGTACCAAATCCAACCCTTCGCCATGGGAATAAATGGGTCAAAGGTTTTCTTTCAAAAGGGCTGATCCAGGTCATTTCCAGCCACATCGGTTTCCTGAGTGATAGTGAATTCAGTCCTTTATGTGTCAACTGGATTTTGGATTCATGATTCTGTTCTTGTTCATCTATATTTAGCTATATTTTTGATTTATGGACGAATCAGTGTCCTGCAGAAACACCTTACGCCGGCTTTTATATAAAAAGAGTACGGCTATAATATACGGTGGACAAGACATGCTGGTTTGTCCTTGAGGCCCACTGTGTTGTGATATTGTGAAACTGTCCTGGTCATTAGCCAAACGACCAAGGGCACCACACCGGGTAACACACACGGTTCCATGCCGCCATTGTGTTTGCTTTGTCAGGAGAGAGCGGACACCCTCTAACGCACAAGATTACAAAGACAAAGGAACAATCGCTAAGCCAGCTCCTATGATGAATCAGGGACTTAGAAACGCGTTGTAAGCACTCCTGCCAGAGCTTATTTAACTGTACTTTCTGCTCCTCTTGTTCACGAAGGGAGATCAGTGCTTCATCTAAAGCTCTATACCTTACAGCAAAAGTCTGTGTCTGTGGGTCGCGTTTCATAACGTTACAATTCTCAGACTCTTCATTTGTTTGATTTAGGTATTGCGCCTTTGAGTGTATTCGAATTGGATTGGTCTGTAGTAAGCAAGGGTTCACGCACAGTGAGCTGAGATGGTTTGATCAGTCAGGATACAAAACAATAGACTGCAGTCAGCCGTTCTGCACTGGCTGATTTATTGACTGGATGTGGGCATGGATCAGTGCAAGTCCTTAAAGCAAGTCCCACTGCATCACTGATGCCCACTGTGTGTGTGTGTGTGTGTGTGTGTGTGTGTGTGTGTGTGTGTGTGTTTACGAACCTGTACGTCAGCGTTTGACCTCTACCACTTTGGGAGGGATAAAATATATCTGTCTTTAGGAAGACATTTCTTAAATAACTGCAGTTAATTGAATTCGTTTTTTGATATATCTATCCGCTAATCTTACCTGAGAGGGAAAAATGACATACTTTGTTTGTTATTTAAACAGAGGAGACAGATAAATGGTCTGGGACCAGTCCAGCGGCTTAACTCACATGATCTTGTCATAAGCTACACCTCTTTGATGATGACTCCTAAGATTACACAGCCTGTGTGAAAGAGATGTGTGTGTGGGTGTGCAGCAGAGTGCGTATGTACAAATCGGTGTGTGTGTGTGTGTGTGTGTCTGTGTGTATGTGTGTGTGTGTATGTGAGAGAGAATGGCTACATGAGTGTACGTGTTGACATGTGACTATTTGGGTTGAACGTGGAATGCTTGAGAGAAGTCCATGTCATTGATTTCCATGGAGTGTGCCAAGAATTCCTTTTTGACTAAGAGGCGGAAATACAGCTCTGGATTTCGCTAGAACCTAATCTCAGTGACAGCAAAGAAAACAAATGGCACCAGATGAGGTTCCGGGTGATGTCACCAAGAGTGACATCACCCGGAACTATTTCAGCCAATCACAAAGTGCTCGTACACAACCAAGCAATGGTTTTCCCAAAGCTTGGTTTTCGGAAGCGGCTTCACCTCCACGAGGTCACCACGGACCCCCCTGCGGCTCACCTTGTACTTCGCGCTCAGCTGTTCGGCCGCCTCCTGCTCCTTCCGCAGATCTCCCATCATCCTCTCCTTCTCTCCCAGCAGCCTCTGCTTCTCCTCCGCCAACAGGGAGCGGTCGCCCCGGATGGCCTCCTTCTCCCGCTCCAACCTCTGCTCCTCCTGCTTCACGTACTCCCGCCCCTCCTTCTCCACCTCCTCCTCGCCCTCCGTGTCCCCCTCGCCCTCCCACCCCTCCTCGCCGCCGCCCCCGTCCCCCCCCTCCCCATCCCCATCCCCCTCCCCCCCCTCCTCCACCTCCTCCTTCCGGTGCTTGCTCCGCCCCTTCCGGTGGTGGAGCTGCGCCCGCAGGCGCGCAATCTCCATCTGGAACTCCCTCAGCAGGGCGTCCTTGGGGTCCTCGTTGACGCGCGGCTGGTTCTGGATGTTCTTGGCGCGGTTGGCGTAGCGCAGCGTGGTCAGCGTCTCGTCGTAGTGCTGCGGCGCCGGCCCCAGCGTGGCCACCATCACCGTGCGAGCGTTGCCCCCCAGCGAGTCCTGCAGCAGGCGGGTGAGCTTGGAGTCCCGGTACGGCACGTGGCCGCTGCGGCCGTCGGCCAGCGCCGAGATGACGTTGCCCAGCGCCGACAGGGACAGGTTGATCTTGGCCGCCTCCTTCAGGCGCTCGCCGCGCACGCCCGTCTTGGCCTGCCGCTCGCTGCCCGCCAGGTCCACCAGGTTGAGCCGGCCCACGCGGATGTGCTTGCGGCCGTCGGGGCCCGGCTGGCTGCACTCCACCGTGATCAGGAAGAGGGTGTGGGAGCGCGACGAGTGCTCGTTCATGTCGGTGGCAGCCACGGCCCGCGCCTGGTTGCCCACGTTCATCACCTCCTCGATCTCCTTCACGCTCTTGCACACGCACGACGTCAGGTCGCGCACGTACACGCCGGCGTCGGGGCTCTCGCGCAGCTCCAGGGCCCGGGCGCCGGCGTGGTTGGGGTCCAGCAGGTCCCGCACCTCCTCCCGGTAGATCTCCAGGTAGGAGGCCCGCACCAGGTACTGCCGGTCCGACTGGGAGCGGGAGATGTGGGTGAAGATGTGGTCGAAGGCGTTGGGTATCACGCCCCGTTGGTCCGGGTCCATCCAGGCCCCCTGCATGGTGTGCGTTTTCCCCGTGCCAGTTTGCCCGTAGGCAAAAATGGTGCCGTTGAATCCCGCCAGCACAGAGTCGATGAGCGGCCTGACGCTCTCGTCGTACAGGTCCCGTTGCTTCGAGTTGCCGTCGTAGACCGCGTCGAACGTAAACGTTTTTTGGGGTTCGCTTGGCGGCGCCCGGGGGTTCCGGAGCACCACTTGGCCTAGCCGCAAATCCATGTCCACTATGCTACCCGCCGAGGACACGTTCGCCTCCTCTTTGCGGCTCAGCGGGCGGCAGCGGACCACCACCTTCACAGACTCGCTGCTCTTATTCTTCGACATCATGAATCCTGAAAGCCTTCGAGCTGTAAGGCAACACTATGACGATGGCTCGGCCTAGCAACACAAAATACCAGACCGTAATGGGGCCAATGATGAAACCTAATTATGTATGTAGAGACTGTAATTAGCCAAAATGACCTGATATGTCTACGCGGGCCTGTGCATTGGGCTACCCGGTCATTGCAAAAGGGATATTATAAATGTAAGCGACTGTCGCTTTCTGTCCTACCACAGCCGGCCGTACTGGTTCTGATGGGGATCCGTTTTCTTCATCGGCACTCGGTCACAAGCTCTCACGCGCTATAGGTCGACGCTCCATTGCGGATGAAGAAGAAAAACATGTCCGAATTGATTCTCTGGCAAAATATTATAGATATTCATTCATCGAAACATAGGGGCTAGGTTCGTGGGAGCTAACCGGCGTTTCTACCGCGGTCCACACGCCCAATAAAACACTGTCCGCATCTCCCTACCTTCGCCTCGCGGATGCTCAGGCCGTAGTGCACTAGCGGCGCCCTGTCTGTCTGCGCTGCTGCTGCTGCCGCCGCGCTCCCTCTACTGAGCAGCACGCGTACATGTACGCGCGTGCGTGCGCACAGTCGTGCATGCACGCACGCACGCACACACATGCACACACACAAACACACTTCAAAGACTATACCACACCCCACATTACTGCGGAGGGGAAATAATGAATCATGGGATATGAAGTTGCATTGGACATCAGTGCAACTTCAGTGCTGCTTAAATCCGCTTTTCACTATTGAGTGACTTTATGAATTAATTAGTCCTCCAAATTGGCTATAAGAGTACACAGGCTAATGGAAATATGAAGTATGTGATATAGCATTTATACGTATCTGGTAGGATTGGAGTAGTCTTCAGTTCACTTCTACAATTATACTATAATATATACATGTGTATTTTATTTAATTGAAAGAAGGCCTATGCTCTTATTACTAATACTGGGTATAATACTAATACTCATGTACGATACTCATATTTATGGTCTGGTACACCTAGTCCTTCCAGGAATAGATTAACTACCATAAATGTGGCTCTTCCATATTATAGATAGGCATTAGTGCTGGATACTAGTTCCAAGCCTAGGGATATATGCCATATATAATATATACATATAAGGCCTAAATTTTAGCTTGTCATTGAACTGAAATATGTCAAAATACCACCACCTGCTGGGTAAAGGCTGTATGGATTGTATCGTTTGCACTTGGTCTCATTGAAACTTCAAAGGAGAGGCTTACGTGTAACCTGGCTAAAAGCTACAGTTTAAACTAAGTTATAGGCTTCCAATATGCATACTATTGTATATATTGGGTTATTATTTATATTGTATATTGTGTGTATTATAACAAAAAATAGAAGATAGTTTGGGCTTATGTTTGTCCTTTCATCAGTCGTCATATTGTTTTTCGTTAATCACATTAACGACAAATATTGATTCAAACATTACAAGACAACAATACACAATACTTCGGACCACATAACTCATAAAAAAAAAACATAAAAAAATTAACACGGACATCGTACGCATAGCGATCCAAATATTTCAGATGGCAATGTGTAAAATAATAAAGAGAAACTCTCTCCAAATCTTCTCAATGAAGCAACAACTTACCACAAATGAAACTACAAATCTGTAACCATGTTTTTCTGATATTGTGTTATTTGTGTGTGTGTGTGTGTGTGTGTGTGTGTGTGTGTGTGTGTGTGTGTGTGTGTGTGTGTGTGTGTGTGTGTGTGTGTGTGTGTGTGTGTGTGTGTGTGTGTGCGCGCGCTCTTGTGTGTGTTATTTATCTGCAATATACTTTTCTCTGTGTCAAGTCTGAACAAGGCAGAATAAATTACCCCCAACATTCCAGTAGGAGTGTCTTAAAAAGTTATGACGGACGGAAGAACAGATTTCTCAATAGAAAGATGTCTTTAATAAGCCAGCAGGCACGCACATGGTCGATTCATATCGAATGGAAAGTAATGAGCGTACCGTTACTCCAACATCGATTGTGGGCAGTGACTTGAGTGACAGATCTAGTATAGATAATACATTTGTTTATAAGTTAAAAGAGGATGTGGGAAACGCCCGTGACAAGCACTGAAGAAATTATGACATCACTTCGCCTGACTCACAGCTGGGATAGTCCCCGCAGCCCCGCAAGCGTGTCATAAAACACACTCTTTACACAATCTGAAACAAACTAGTGGGCATTTTGGATCACAAAACATACATCGAGAACAATTGTAACGCGAGTATCTTTGCCCACAGGTCCAAAATAGTTACGCAGTAACATTTGCCCTCTTTCTATTGCAATTTAAAATACGCCTCATATCGCTCTATGTTAGCAGCGCTGGCCAATGACATGCGCTTATGTCTTTGAAAAGCAGCGGTATAGACCAATGGCGTGCCTACATTTTGACAGAAGGGGCGGGCGAAGGCGTGCTTTGGAAAATAGGGTGTCGCCGTGGTGGCTCTCATTCGAAGGCGACGGTGGTCGTCTATTTGGGCTTGTAATCTTCAGCAAGACAAGTTAACGTGAACGGCTCTTTACTTTGACACACTTTTAGCCCGGGGATTTTTCTAATTCGTTTCGGCCGAGGTTGCGACCAGGACTGGAATGTCGGGGTGTGCCAAGAATCTGAATTAGCTCGCTATTAGTTTGAAGAAAGAGGGAGTCGGGGTAGAGAGGCCATTTTGTCCCGACTGTGTGGGAGAAAGAAAGAGTGGAAAAGAGGAATCACTCGGGAAGAGATACTTTTTTTTTGTTGCTTTCTGTTCTCATACCGTAGGGGAACGAGTCGGGCGTCGGAAACAAACCCCGCTCTCTGGAATCCCGTTCTGACACGTACGCGGGTGGTATTTAGCCGACTTAGCTCCCTTCGGCTAATCAACTCCTCCTGAATCGCACAGTCAAGTGACACGGAGCGAGCGCGCACTGAGCTAGCCGAGGAGGAGCTGGCGCGAGACCCCGCATCGCCGCGTGAGATCGTTCCCCCGTGTTTGATCCGGTCGCCGCACCGCAAGTCCACCGATGGCGAAGAAGACGTACGACCTGCTGTTCAAGCTGCTGCTGATCGGAGACTCGGGCGTGGGGAAGACGTGTGTGCTGTTCCGCTTCTCTGACGACGCCTTCAACACCACCTTCATCTCCACCATAGGTAACGTTGGGTGTCGGCGGGTGTGCTGCTCTGCCCTCGCCCGTGAAGGTGCTCTTGGGGGGGGGGGGGGGGGTGGTGGTATATGCGCCGTACTGGTTTTAACTGGGACCGTTGCGGTCTGATGGGGTTGGGGGAAAGCACAGCATTGGGCCGGCTGGTCGTAGCGCTGTCGGCCAGCACCAGCTAACGTGTACTCGTCGAGGCCTGCTAATGCTGCCCACGGAGCGCTCCCCCGGCAGCCCGGTGTCGGCGCTGATACGGAGCGGGTCTGAACGGTACCGAGCGGTTACTGGACGATACTGAACGATACTGAGCCGGTAATGAACGTAACTGAGCGGTAAGTGAACGATACTGATCGGTTTCTGAACGATACTGAGCGGTGACTGAACGGTTCAGAACGACACTGAGTGGTTACTGAACGACACTGCGTGGTTACTGAACGGTTTCTAAACGATACTGAGCGGTGACTGAACGTTACTGAGTGGTTACTGAACGATACTGATCGGTTTCTAAACGATACTGAGCGGTGACTGAACGTTACTGAGCAGGGAAGAGCATTAAGGGTGTCTGAGGGCATTGACAGCAGTGTCACCGCTGTCAGGTCGATCCACTCTGGTAGGTGGTGATATTTAAGATCAGCTAGCAAACCCCGGCTAGTCAAAGGCCGACGCATAGGTTTTATTTTTATTTTGAGCTGACCAAATTAATTACAGCCCTTGTGTTACATTCTTCCGTAGGACCTATTGTTCATTGCATACTTTCTATCTAAGTACGTTGAAATGGCATAACTTTGCGATATGGTGAAGTAGCCGTGAAGTAGTATGTCAAAGAATATCATAAAATATTGATGCAGTGGCGTCATGGGCTACTTTCTTGAAGCAGTCAACATAACGTTCACTAGAGTCAAGTCCTTTTAAATTGTGTTTAGTTCTGGTGTTACCAGAACTTTGTTAACCAATGATACTCGAGCTATAGAGTACAAATTCACCTTTTTTTCATGTGTTTTGCACAATCACGTGAATTCAATTGTGATGGAATGTCATTGTAACCTCTTTTTCTATTTAGTTTAATATACTCTGTGAAGATATGTATTCAATATATATATATATATAGTATTGTGTAGTAGTTGACAATTGCCCGACCACAAGGAAAACCCCAAATAGAAAAGGCTAGAGAAGCCAGTTCAGACTTCATTTGTATGCATCTAAGCAAACTGCGAAACCACAGGCATATGCTACATGCCTGTCATAGTATGTTGCAGATGCATTGTTCTTGCATTGGCTGGAATTAGGTGCATGTACATATGCCGCTCTGTTTTCTGTAGAGATATTGGCTCTTACAATTTTTAGTTTCTGTGTTAAAAGTTAAGATTAGCATCGGAGTGGATCATGGATGAAGTATTGTGATGTATAACTGATACAACCGTACCATGTTACTATCGTCATCGTTCCAATTCATCAAATCATTGATTTGGCGTTGTTATGAAGTGCACTCCAATCTGTTCCAATACAACATGTTTCAATTGGCAATTATCAAGGAGCTGGTCAGTTAAAAGCAGACTTTATGTCATAGGGTCTCACAATACTGAAGCAAAATCGAAATTGTATTCCAAGATAGATAGATATCAACAGGCTTGGTATTGAATGCAGAATAGAGGAAAAGACAGTAAAGCTATTGGATTGTTCAATACACAAAGAGTCTTACTGAATTTATGGGTCTGTATCTCTGTGCGTGCATTCACAGCCTGTGTAGACCTTTCTCTGACACAGCACTCATACCTTTAGAGACAGAGATGCACAGCTGCTTCTTAAAAATACCACCGGAAACCCCCCCCCCCCCCCCCATTTCTC
>NW_028177408.1:0-12813 GCF_964030765.1 Micromesistius poutassou | reverse complement strand
CCCCCCCCCTCCCCCGGCGCTGGTAGCCCCGTCCCCCTGGCTTAGACCTCAGCAGCTGGGTTAGCCAGCCCGTGTCGGACGTGGAGCTGGGCTTCGGGCTAGGCCTGGCCTGGATCAGCCGCCAGGAGGAGGGCCCAGGGCAGGAAGCCGGCGACCACCAGGATGTGGACCGTAACCGCAGTAATGCTGCTGCTGCTGATGATGATGATGATGATGATGATGATGATAATAATAATGATGGTGATGATGATGAGCGTGTCACGGGCAGCCACGCCCAGTGCTCTCCCCGGGCCCTCCGAGCCCGCTCTTCCCAGATACTAGCATCGCAGAGCCCGCCCCTCCCTCCCGCATCAAACACGGGCAAGGCTCCCTGTCACTCAGACAGACACTCAGCCAGCGCCCCGACGACCAGATCCTACCGTTGTTAGGTAATCATTGCTGCATCCCCCCCCCCACACCCCAACAAACGCCCCTTATTCTTCACTTTCTCTACTACCTTCTCCTGCTCTTAACCACCTTCCCCCGGTTTGACTTCTTCACGACTAACCCCCCACTATTGGCCGGTTTCCCCTGGCGGCCATCTTGGCTCTAACCGCTAAGGAGCAAAAAGATGGAGCCAAGATGGCCGCCGGGTGAACAAGGCCCACTCTAATACAAACCTAACTGTCACTCTCAGAACATAAACCGCCACAATGTGGACGACAAACCTTTTTTGGGGCTTTTCTTTTGCTCGTTTTTATTTTTTCTGTTATTGCTTTTGTTTGTCTCTCTAGTCCCGGGGGTGGTGGGGAATATTCTTTTCCAATTGGAAAAGCTTCAATAAAATCAGTAAAAAACGGAGAAGGCGGTAAAAGTGTGTGGGCGTGCGGTAGCGGGCGGGGGGGGAACTAACCTATCGTCTCGCTTTTAGTCCTAGTCACTCACAGAACCCGCCCCCCTCCCTAAATCAACCTGGGCCCTGTGTGTGTGTGTGTGGGGGGGGGTATACATTTATTCGCAGGGCCCCGGGGCCACTTTCACTAAGGGGATTCTCTGCGTTGTTTCTTCGCAAAATGGCCACCAAAACAAAACAAGAAACTCTCCCATAGCTGGAGCCCCGAGACGGCCAGAGCCTCAGGCAACGCACACGCTATCTTGACTCTCCTTTCTTAAGTTGTGTGTCTTTGTTTCTCCTTCTGCTCCTTCTGCTACTTCCTCCTCTACTTCCTGCTCCTCCTCTTGCTATTGGTGCATGTGATTATGACTTCATGGAGAAGGGTTTTGGGGGGGGCGGTGTGGGGGAGGGGGGGGGGGGTCGCACCCATTGTCATGTGTCCCGTCTGTCGCGTGGCTCATCTCGGCTTGTCTCGTCTAGCGTATGTTTTGAGTTTATTTTATTTTATTTTATTTTATTTCTTTCGTGTTCCTCCTCCTCACGTTCGCCCGTTCGTCCGTCCGTCTGTCTTTGTGTGTGTCTGTGTGTGCGTCCGTCCGTCTGTCTGGAGACGGGTCTACCGGACACTTGTGTATCTGTGACACACGTGTTATATCACCTCATCTCTGCCTCATTGAGTCCAACAGTCTATCCCGAGAAAATAGCTTAACGAAAAAAAAAAACGGGTCAATTTAAAGTAATAAGAAAAATAAATATAGTTTTCTCCACCAGGGAATGGGTGTTATTTTATTCTTAAGTATTTTTTTTTGCTATAGCGTTACTATCTGTTAAGGATCCAATTTGAGATAGATTTTTGCAGAATGTGGGGCTTGTTTTACTTAGGTCAATAATTACCAATGCTCCTTTGTGTTCTGCAGCCAAACCAACCACCTTGCCTCTTCCTTTGACCCCAGAGTCTCCAAAGTAAGTTTGAGAAGTTTAATTTGTTTCCACATTTTTTTTTTCTCTCTCGAGACCAAAAAAAAAAAAAAAAATCCAAATCCAAATGAAATGAAGAACTATAACAAAACTTAAGCGAGGATATGAGAAATAAACGTAGGAACAAAAAAGCTACATGGACTAACGCTCAAGATGAGGCATTATCTGTAACTCATTTCCATTTTTTATGTCACCATAAAGTGTGTCCCGCCTTCCCACAAGACCACTAACAAATCAAAACAATGGCCGCCTGCTTTCTTTTGCCTTGCAGTGACCACAAGGGATCACCGTTTGAGAACAAAACCATTGAATGCACATTGAGTGTTGAGATCGCTGGAACCCCAGGTAAGCATGGCACTCACCGCCGTACAGAACGCTGTGTCACACCGCGGCTCCGCCCACTTACAATCACACGCAATCACAGAACATTTCAGTGAGACTATCCCAAATGATACACCAAAAAGTGTATCAAATCCCTTTAGTCGAAAAGCGGCTAACCGCAGGAACCTTTCCTCGCCGTCTTTAGAAGACGGACACGATACCTTTTTGTGACATCACAAAAACGGCGGGGGCAGAGTTGATGGTGGAGATTATTTTCTCTCTCCTGGTGTCAGTACTGCAGGCTTTTCCCCCGTTTTCTTCTCTCTAGCCCAGTGATTCTTTTCAAAAGCATTCTGAGCAGAGCAGTGGAGCGCGCACCGTTATATTTAAATTGAACCCGGAGCGTATAAAACCCAAATAAGGCACAATGTGCTGTTTAATTAGCCTAGGCAGAGATTCACACACGACTTCTGAATCCTTTCTATGAGCGCGTGCATGTGGCGAGTGTGTGTGAAAAGGGGTTGTGCTGGGGGGGAGTGCTGTCATGCAAGGACACACACACACACACACACACACACACACACACACACACACACACACACACAGACACACAGACACACACACACACATCTTGATATTCCCATTGCTGTTCACAGTTCAAGGTGACAGCCAGAGGGGAACGTTTTTATGTGCTTCGGTATTGATTAGGCTTTCCAATCTCCTTAGGGTTTATTAGAGAGAGAGAGACCTCCTTACACACCCACCCACACACTCACACTCACACACACACACACACACACACACACTTGCTCACACATTTGCTCACACTCACACACACACACACACACACACACACACATGAACACAGGCACACTTGCTCACACACACACACACACACACACACACACACACACACACACACACACGCACACACACGCAGACACACTGAAGAGTTAATTCGCTGCCACCCTTCTTTCTGTCCAGATCCTAATGCAGAGTGACTGACAGCTTACTTAGCCAATACATCAGTGGGAAACTGATATGGCAGTGTTATTGTTTTAATTGGCTTTGCCTGCTGATTCGGTTTCTGTCAATATAATGTGCATCTTTCTCTCTTAAGACTCTCTCTGAGATGGTCCGATAAGTCGATTAGCAGCCATGGCGGGTCATTCTACGATGTTACGTTTTTTTTTCTTTTCAGCTTTATTTATGGTAAGGGAGCGTACGCCAGGATAGAGGAGAGTGGGGGGGGTGGTTTTAAAAGAGATCAAGTGTAAAGAACGGCTGCTTCCTTCGGCTGGAAGCCATTGCTGTTGAAGTGGGGGCCATCATCTCCTTGACAAGACCCTTCTCTATCATCTCTCTCTCTCTCTATCTCTCTTTTCCTCGCTCTCTCTCTCTCTCTCTATCTCTCTATCTGTCTTTTTTCATCTCTCTCTTTCATCTCTTGTCAGTTTGCATTATGCCAGTAATTATCCGCCCACTTCAAACTACGATTAATAAACACAAAATGGCTGCCCTTTCGGTTTCGACTCTGCTACTCATTCACCGGCCGAGGGGAGAGAAACAGAACGAAAGGCGCTCGGCAGAGCTGGCCCCCGGGCTGCACGCTCCCGTCGGCCGGCGTCCCTGGACCGCTGAACCCGTCGTGTGTGTGTGTGTAGATAACCATCAGAGGTCTAAGGTCAGACCCAGCGAGGCTGAGCGTCCAATCGGGGCAGCCCAGCCTCAGCAGGGGGTTAATGTTTTACACTCAATGTTTTGTTTAAATCTGACTCCCCGGACACTGAGAGTGCGATTCGTCTGCAGATTAGGAATGCGAATGCACGGCGTGGCTTCTCTCAATGTCACCCCCTTTTTTTCACGAGCGTCGTCGACACTAAGTGAAAAAAAAAACGGAAGCCCTTCCGGTGACTTCCATGGCATTGAGCGGTGGGGACGTTTCCTATAAAAGCCGTTGTGCAGAAAAAAGACGGTGGGGGGGGGGGGGGCACTCGGACACCTTTTTCAGCCGGGAGGGATACGGTGTCCTGTTCTGCTGGCCATGAAACAGATGGATCCCGGTAAAGGCCGGGATGAAAGCTTTATGGTCCGGGGGTTGGGCTTGCGGAGCAGTCCTGCAGTAGCATTCCACTACACAAGACATTATGTTGGTGTAATTGATAACTAGCTGGAGGTTAGCCAAATGAGCGCGCGGCTCCCTGTTCAAACCCGCGCCGGGTCAGCGGTTCAGCCCGCGGAATTTTTCCATCACCCCGTCGCCCGCGGCGTGTTATTTTATGCCTTTATGATTGGTCGCGGTAATAACGGCGTTTGTTTCCATTCGGAGACCACCGGGGACGGTCGTAACCTGCGAGCGGTGCATCCCTCACAGGGCCCGCTGGAACGTGAGCCCGCCGCCCGAGTGCCGACGTTTCAACCGCTGCCTGTTTGGTTTGGTGTTAGCGATCAGAGGGGGGACGCGATCCCACAACCACAACCACAACAACAACAACAACAAACAGCAACGGCAGCAGCAGCAGCAGCAGACCTCCCGGCTCGGGGGGATTTACCCGCTTAAGACCTTAATCTCCTGGCGAGCTAATACATTTACCCTGGTGCCGCGATGCTTTCTTTAATTACTGTATCTCCTGACGGCAGGGTGGTCCGCGCCGGTCGCTGCTGTCTCACCGCCGTCCTCCGTCACGTCCCCCCCCCCCCCCCCCCGTCCTGCGGTTGTTATCGCGTGTCAAGGTCTCCCCTCGCGAGCCGCAGCTGGACGGTAACAGATTAGCCGAGGGTTTTTTGGCTCGTGCTGACGCGCGCCGCCGCCGCCGCCGCCGCCGCCGGCCGCGCTCGTGTCGCTGGGCCGGCGGTGGCGGGGCGTGCGAACGGCGCCGACGTCTGCGGGCCCATCCATCACGCGGCCGCCCTGACGGAGAGCCGCGTATTTATCTTATTCTGATTTATTCCGGCGCCGGCGCTAATGGCTGCTGGTTTATGACCCCGCGCCGCGCATTGTTTTGGACAGATGGAGCTCCGTCGTTGGAGGCTGAAGTACCTTGGGCGACGTGTGTGGCTAGTGTCGCTTCCTCCCCCTCCCGTCCTCCCCCCCCCATCTCCCTCCCTCCCTCCTCCTCCCTCCTCCTATCCTCCCTCGCCCCCTCCCTCCCGTCCTCCTCCCCCCCTCTCTCCCTCCCTCCCTTCCTCCCCCCCCTCTCTCCCTCCCTCCCTTCCTCCCTCCCTCTTTTCCTCTCTCCCTCCCTCCCCCTCGCCCCTCGTCTCCCTCCCTCCCTCCCTACCTCCTCCCTCCCTCCCTCCCCCCCTTCCGTCGACTGTTTCATTGGCGTAATTATATGTATTTTCTCGGTTCTGCAGAAGACCGCATTGTCTTCTTCTCTGTTACTTAGAGAACGGTGGGGGGGGAGAGTGGGGGGGGGGGGGAGAGGAAGACTGATGGGGGAGGGAGGACTTCTCGCTGTCACGTCCGGATAATAAGCGGTATGATACGCTGTTAGATCAGGCGCGGCAAAACGTGCCGAAATGGCTTCAGAAAGTCACCTATTTATACATCAGCCTTCCTTCCCTCCCATGCATAGTCGTCGCCGGGGCTGCCTTCCCCACTTTGTCTCATGTGCACACACACACACACACACAAACACACACACTCACACACACACATTCACACACTCGCACTCAAACACACACACAAACGCAAACAGACAAACACTCGCACTCACACACAAACACACTCGCACTTACACACGAATACAAACACACACACACACACACACACACACAAACGCACGCACTCACACCCGCACTCGCACTCACACACAAACACACGCAGCTGATTTGATGCTAATAGCTACCAATTGATGCAATTCACCAGCAAGGGAAAGAGCGTTGTGCATTACAAGAAAGGTAAAGATGTTTGGGATGAGGAGATGGGGGGTGAGAGTGTGTGTGTGTGTGTGTGTGTGTGTCTGTGTATGTGTGTGTGTGTGTGTGGGGAGCGGGGGGTGGTGGGGGCGGGGGGTTGGGGGATGCGTAGGTGTTTCAAAGTGCCTGTCTCGACTCTGGTAGGTAACGGTTGTGATGTTTGGTGCGAGGTTTTGTGCGTGTGTGTGTGTGTGTGTGTGTGTGTGTGTGTGTGTTGGGGGTCCCATTTATTCTTCTTCTTTATTTATTTTTTTACGGCGGGCGACACAGAGGGGCGTAAAATATGCTGAGAGATTGAAAAGGAAGCGAAAGCAGAAAAAGAGAGATTGATCTGACGATGGCAGACTGGAGAGAGAGAGAGAGGGAGAGAGAGAGAGAGCAAAGGATAGATAGATAGATAGAGAGAGAGAGAGAGAGAGAGAGAGAGAGAGACAGAGATGGCTGATGGGCGAGCTAGCGTAGTCGGGCGGTCAGGCTGTTTGTGTGAGTGCATTAACAATGTCATAAAAGCGGGCTCATCTTAGGGCTTCCCATATACCTGCCATCTGTCCGCTGGTAAATCTGTCAGGGCCGTATGGAGCGGCCACCGCGCGGCAGGGGAGCGCCATCTGAGGAGAATGACACCCGCACGCCCCACATACACACACCCACCAACCACCAGCACCAGTGTCACACTCACACACCCACACCACCACACACCACCACTACCAACGTCACACACCACCACACACCACCACCACCACCACTACCAACGTCACACACCACCACACACCACCACCACCACCACTACCAACGTCACACACCACCACACACCACCATCACCACCACCACCACCAACGTCACACACCACCACCACACACCACCACCACCACCACACACCACCATCACCACCAACGTCACACACTACCACCACACACACCACCACCACCGTCACACTCACCAAGTCACCAACGTCACTACCAACGTCACACCCATCATCACCACTACCAACGTCACTAACGTGACTAAACCCATTCACCCTCTGACCCGATACCAACCCAAAGCCACATGAGTGGGGCATCCCCCCCCCCCCCATCACCCCACTCTATACTACAGACTATACACACTGATTTCAAAGTAAAAGCCCCACACAGAGTCCTTAGTAATTGGCTTCAATCCAAGAGGCAGGAAGTGAGATGTTCTGTGATCCATTATTATTCCTGGTGAGTTTTCCTCGTCCTTCCTGTCCCGTGTTCAGCCTTGTCCTCTACGGGGGGAAGAGGGGGTGGGGGGGGGGGGGGCGGTGTACTGTATGTGATATTATTTTGTTCTCTGCAAGGTCAGTTGGGAACGGATGGCCAGTCATCCATATTACAGCGCCAGCGTATTAAGTTACACAGAGCATTACATTAATCTGTCAAGATTGCAATAAAATGGAGATCAGGATTAGGCCAAGTGAAAGTGAATATTTTAATCAGGAATCCTGTGCATGTGTGTGTGTGTGTGTGTGTGTGTGTGTGTGTGTGTGTGTCCGGTGTCCATAACCTGAGCTAGGAGTTTATTTAGTAGGGGAAGGGGGGGAAGACCAGTGGCTTGTGTTGAGCTCCCCTTTTCCTATTTTCTATCGATCTATTCTCCTCCCTAACTCTGCCTCCTTCTCCCCCCCCTCTCTCTCCCCCTCTCCCCCCTCTCTCCCCCCCCCCCTCCCCCCCTCCCTCCCTCCAGGTCTGACACCGCCCACCACGCCCCCACACAAAGCCAGCCCAGAGAACCCCTTCAAAGCGTCGCTCAAAACCAAGTCGTCCCCGTGCTCCCCCTCCGCCGCGCTGGCGTGCAAGCGGGCCCGGCTGGGCCAGGCGTTCGGCCCCGGGGCCCCTGGCGGGGCGCTGACCCCGGGGCCCGACAGGAGGGGCCCCGAGCAGACGGAGCTGTACGCGCAGCTGAGCAAGGCCTCGGCCGCCCTGCCCCTCTTGAACCCCGTCGCCCGGCACGGGGCCGGCGGGGGGGGCCCCGGCAAAGGCAAGCGTGGCTACGGCGACCATGACTATTGCCAGGCCAACGCCGCCAGGAAGGACGGCGTTGGCGGAGTGGCGGTTGCCACGACGACGACGGCGACGACGAAAGCGACGACGGCCGCGAGCGCGCCGACGAAAGCAACGGCAGCCACTTCCTGTGGCGCCGGGGAGGACGGGCGTGTGGAATGTAAGGACTCAGACAGGCCAGCCTTCTCTTCATCCTCTTCATCATCCTCATCTTCATCCTCCTCTTCCCCGCTGCCCGCCCCCGCCGCCCCCCCGCCCCCCTCACCATCGAGTTTATTGTCCGCGGGTCCTGCCGCCACCACCACACGGGGGTCCGGTCTGGGGGGGCAGCACCTCTCCCCGGACCCCCAGACCCCCTCAACCCCGCAGCAGCAGCAGCAGCCCGACACGGACCGTCAGGAACCCATCGCTACGACCGCCCCCACCTCCGCCCCCACCCCCACCAGCAGCAACCCCACCAACAGCAACACCTCCGGCGGCGTCCGCAAGCTCCTGGGCGACCGGGAGATCCGCGCCGAACTCAACAAGCACTTTGGCCAGCCGCCACAGGCCGTCTGCGGCCCCGCCGGCCCCGACGAGACGGCGGGCGGCGGCGGCGGCACTACGGCGGACCGCGCCTCCGCCCGCCAGTCCCTGGTGGAGGAGGAGGAGGAGGAGGAGGAGGAGATGGAGATGGAGTCGGAGCCCGCCGACCGCCACCCCGGCTTCCCGCCCTTCCGCGACGAGGAGCTGGAGCTGGCGCTGGCGCTGGGGGCCGAGGGGGGCCGCGAGGGGGGCCGCTTCCCCTGCTACGCCTGGGAGGGCGCGGCGGCGCTGGACCTGCTGTTCGAGGGCCCGCCCTGCTCGCCGTCCTGCTCGCCGCCCTCCAGCGGCTGCCCGTCGCGGGGCTCCGTCTCGCCGCCGTCCTCGCTGCTGCTGTCGCCCGGCGGGACCTTCTGCTGGCCTAGCAGCGGCGGCGGCGGCGGCAACGGCGACATCGGCAACGGCGACATCGGCGACATCTGCGCCGGCGACCGTTCCCGCTCCCACTCCCGCTCCCGTTCCCGCTCGGATTCCCGCGGCTCCTCGGCTCGCCACCGGCGGCGCTCGCTGTCCAGCTCTCCCGACGGACGGCCCTCTTCCTGGTAGGTGGGCCTGGTGTCATGTGACACAGAATGCGGTCATTAAAACACACACACACACACACACACACAGGAAGCTCCCCTCACACATTCCCCCTCAGTAACACGTTCGTCCATCTGTCGCGATTGGGTCGGGGAGAGAGGACTCTCTGGTGATCTGGTCTGAGGGAGGGAGGGGGAGGGAGAGGGGAGGGGGGGAGAGAGAGAGAGAAAGAGAGAGAGAGAGAGTAGAGGACTCTGCCATGCCTCTGCAAGACTCTCTGGTGATCCGGTCTGAGGGAGGGAGGGAGGGAGGGAGGGAGGGAGGGGGGAGAGAGCAGAGCTTTGAAAGAAATACCTTCAATTACTACAGCTGTGATGACAGCTGATGGGACAAATCCGGCGGTCCCCAGCCCGGGCCCCTAAAGGTGCTACGAGCTAGGGCCCCCCCCATCGCCGCTGCCACAAACAGATTGGACAGAGGAGAGAGGGACAGCGGCTCTCAGGCTAACCCAAACACAGCCGCCATGTTCCCCGTGTAGGGAACTCTGTCTCTCTCCAGCGCTCTGTTTTATATTTTATTTCCTTTTTTTCCGGAGGCTGTGGGAGGTGGTCGGCTTTTCATTCAGGGCGCTGTCAATCTGCGGCCCGCTGAAAAGCGGGAGGAATGAAAGCTATCGGAGCGATTGTGCGGTCCCTCTACACTATCAACAACACACAGCTAAATCAACTCTGAGAAAAATAGAATTCGACGAGAAAAAAAAAGTCTGGGAGAGAGAGAGAGAGAGAGAGAGAGGGAGGGGAGGGGAGGGGAGGGGAGAAAAACTAAAAGACAGGCTGCCTGAGGCGGTGGACTTTTGAACACGATGAGTTTTTTCCTCCCCACCAGTTTCATTTGAGCTCCTTGCCATAACTCACATCCCCCGGACTGCCGCGCTCCTTCTCTGCTGTCTTTTGGCCGTTTGATGTTCCGTCTATTGTTTTAAGCTGCAGCTGTTGTTTCTACTGAGTGGCAACCCCGCCCACACCCCCACCCCACCCCCCTCCACCATCCACACCCACATCCACCCTCTCCCACTTCAGATCCCCGGAGATGAAAGCCCAAGCCAGATTGAGGCAGTGTAGTCCCAGCAGCCCTTTACTCCAAAGGGAGTGCTATGATCGCAACGCCGCTGAGAAAACTACATTTCCCATGTGCTCATTTGATCGGAGACAGAAGGGGGGGCTGGGGGATTATTTCATTATTTCCTCTCCAGTTGGGGGGGGGTGGCTACTCCCGTTAATAGAGTGGAAGTGAACCCCGGACTGGGAAGTGAGTCAGTTTATCTGCTGGTGCTTCATTGACCGTGCGGTTTGCTGTGATGAGAATCCGGCCAAATTGACTGATTTTTGTTTGCCTGGTTGCTTAAAGGTCAGTTTGCTGTGCGGACCCAGTGGAGTGGGGGGGGTTCTGTTGTGTGGGGGCTGGCCCGCTGCCCTCGGCTCTGTTAAACACATGTCAATGAAAACAATTAATCAACCAGAGCAAATACTGGCCGTCGGGCTCCCTCTAAACACTTTTTATTCTTTAATTCTCTTTTTCCAATTAAAGCGGCGATTTGCCTTTACCTTGTATTAAAGAGTATTACCCTCCCCCCTCCCTCCCCCTTTCTCTTCCTCTGTGGTTATCTGTTCAACATTATCCTGAGTGGGTTCCTCATTTAAGCTAACAAGCGCTAAAGGTGTTTCGCCCAATCCCTGGCCACTCATGCATCATTCAACACCGGCAGCGAGTGCTTGCATGTGATGATGAAGAAGGGGGAAATTGAAAATTCGCAAAAAAGCCGATGTTGGCCCCTTAATGAAACTTCATGCGTACAGGACACATCAGCTAGCATTGTTTCTTCATTTCAAGCAGAGCCGTGACCCACATGGGTAACGTCAGACAATGGCTGCGTTTCCTTTGTTATTGTGAAAGACAAACAACTCTTATTGTGAAATACATACATTGTGACAAAAGCCGCTTGCGAAAGGAAAACCCAAACGACTCTTATTGTGAAATATTCAGACAGTATATAAACATCGTTAGCCTCATAGCCTAATTGTCATATATTGGTCAAATTGTGATCTCTAACCTATCTCTAACTCTACTCCCCTAACGCTGCTGATTCACTGGTCCTCATTGGCTATATCCTAAGCCAATCAGAGTGCTTTAAACATTCCTTAATCACTATCTGCCTAAGTCATCTATTTGTCTCAGGCATTTTTGACACTAAATACAAGATGAATGACTAGGCAATTATGCTATGAGGCTAACGATATAAATAGATATATATCTATATATATATATATATATACAGAAATTGTACATAATTCATCTCTATTGTCTACATAACAGCACAGAATACTGTACTCAACCTGCACTTTGGTATCCAATGCTTCTTTTGCACTCCTGGTTGGATGTCCACTGCGTTTCCTTGGCTCTACTGTGCTCTGCTGAAGGACCATCGAGTTGAATCTCACCTCATGTCATGGTTGACTAAAGCCCCGCCCTGCTCCCGGCCGGTCGCTAACCGGCTGCTCTTCTTCTCCGGCTCCTCAGGTCCCGTCACCACAGCGACCCCGCCCGCTCCAGGAACCAGCAGGGGCCCCACGCCGGCTCCAGGTCCCCGCTGAGCCGCAGGCCCAGGTGAATACCCCTCCATCCCCCCCCCTCCTCCCCTGCCCCCCCCCCCCCCCCCCCTTCACCCCCTCCCTCGGATCACCTCCTCTTTATTACCCCTTCGTCCAACCGCCAACCGCCGACCAACGCCTGATCCTACTCATGGTGATTGCATCGTGGTCGCCGTGTGTGTGGAGGCGGGAAAATAATGACGGAAAAAAAACAGCACCAACCGCCGCTCTGATGTGATTACAGGGTTGGGGTGGGGTGGAGGTGGTGGGGTGGGGGTGGTGGGGCGGCGGGGAGACGGAATTGGACGCGCGTGCCGATGAGGCGAGGCGAGGAGTATCGGTAACGCAAACGGGGCAGCTCTCTCATTCGCCGCCGCGACGGTGTGACTCGATTCCTCCCCTCGCCGCCACCGCCGCCGCCGCCGCGGGAAAGGGAGTCGTCGCGTCGCTACCAGTCGGTCAACCGAAACGCATCGGCGACACACGGTGTCATCGACCGCCGCGCTGATAGCGGGGGGCAGTTACCGCCGCTAGCCGTTAGCATCCGGGCTCTAAGCGGCTTCATCAGGACGTGTCATCGATCCCCCGGGGTGGGGGGGGGGCTGATGGGCCGCGAGAGCACCGCCCGCCCCCTGATAAGGAGACTAGCGTCAAAACCCAGGCTCGCCGCAATCAACCGCACGCGCACGTCGGAGAGACCACCGCTTCAGCTGGTGTCTCCCACCACGTCCCCCCCCGAACCCCCCCCCCCCCCCCCCCCCACCGACCACCACCACCACCACCACCGCCTTCATGTTCATGGGCACTCCCGCCGACCCCGTAATCAAAGCGTGACGCTTTCTCTCTCACACACACACACACACACACACACACACACACTCCTCCAGCGGTGTTGTGGCCGCGGTTTATAGAACGTCAACGCCGACGTCAACGAAACGAAGACGAC
>NW_028177409.1:0-20849 GCF_964030765.1 Micromesistius poutassou | reverse complement strand
AGAAAAAGAATGGGTCCCAAAGGTCAGGGGCCCATGGGCGAGATAGAGCAGAGTGGGGCAAGAGAGATCGAGAGGAAGAGAAGAGGAGAGAGGGAGAGAGAGAGAGAGAGAGAGAGAGAGAGAGAGAGAGAGAGAGAGAGAGAGAGAGAAAGAGGGAGAGAGAGTAACAAAGAAAATATGGAAGAAATAAATAAAGAGTGTGAGGTGTGTGTGAGAGAGAGAGAGAGAGAGAGGCAGAAATACACAAGACAAAAATAGCAAACAAAGTAAAGAAAGAAATCATTCTTACCGAACTCTAAGCTGGGAGTCGTCGACGCCATTAGTACCGTGAACAAACTGACACTCCATAACCCCGAGGTGAAAGACGGGAATGCCATGGCGTGGTGAATGGAGCACAGCAGTGTCTCAGGCTGTATTTCTTCTCTCCGTCACCTGCGAGAGGCAGACGAAGAAAATAAATAAACAAAACAAACAAGAATCTTCGGCGATTAATTGCCTGCTCTCTGCCGTTGCTTGGTTAGCTGCTGCTGCTGCTGCTACTGCTCCTGAATAAACGCTGAAGCCGCCCGTTACGCACACGCTGCTCACTGGGTTTTCATCGATTTGCTTGTGTCATACCATACTACTGGGTTGGGTGGGGTGAGGGGACGCAGTGATCGACGTCGCAACAAAAAAAAATGAAAAAAAACAATGGTATGCTATTGTTTGAGCCTAATTAAAATCCAGTTTAACAAAGCTAAGGGGGGTGAACCAGCGTGTTATCCAATTGTTTGTAACCGACCGAAGGAAGGATGAAGGATGAAAGCTGAAGACTTAGGGCTTAGGGAGAAGATGCACCTGTCGCGCGCCGAGGATACGCCGTGCGTCCCTAGCGCGGGACCGTATAGCCTGGCAGGCTAGGTCACATCCGACCGCGCGCACACTTTATCATTTTAATACCAGCTCGGGCTCTTTCCCGTTCCCGTCCCCGTCCCCCGTGCTCTCTCGCTCCCCCCCCCCCCCCCCCTCTCTCTCTCTCTCTCTCTCTCTCTCTCTCTCTCTCTCTCTCTCTCTCTCTCTTTCCCACTCAAAGATGCACATTTAAAAATAGCACAACCGAGCATCTGAGAAACGCTCCCTCCTCGCTGCCGTGACTATGGGAAGGTAGCCTTCGGGACGGGCGGTGCGAATAGGGCGGGGATTCTCGGGGGGGGGGGGCGTCGCATGGGGGGTGGGGGGGCTGTGTTTATTGTTGTTCCTTTTCTTCCTGTGGACCGGAGTGATGGCGAGAAATAACAGCCAAAAAAAAAAAAACTCGGGGATCACGTCACGAGCGTTCTAATCCCCACAACAATGAGCAATCGTTCAGATTAGTTCCGAGTGCACGGCTCTATCGGCCAAAAAGCCCCATGGACACGTCACGTTCGGTCCCACGGTACAAATCCGCTTCGCCGCTATAAGGACCCAGGGTCCTCGGGTTTATTTATTTCCACTCACTTTTCCACATATTGTCCCGCACAGATCGACACAGAGTGACACTTCTCAAATGGCTGAAAGAGGCTTTGCTGCTGCAACAACAGTTTCTTTCTAAAAAAAAAAAAAAAAAAGGCTATTTGCCGAGCTAGTGCCAATGGCGAGGGAGCGCGAGGGGGCAACGCGTATGCAGCCCCATAACGAGACGTATATTCACAGTCACATTAGAACATGCGTGTAGGTTTAAGGACCGCACGGCGCTGTAGCGGAGATAGCCTGCGGATTACGCCCAGCACTTTGCCGGAGTTATAGTGCACAGAAACATTCCAGGACACACAAACACACCGCCGGTGACATGTGTCTACTAACCGCCTTATATAGGATATCCGCCTCGTACGATGCCCGCGACCATTCATGTACAGTGGGGAAAAAGGGGTGAAATACTCTCTCTCTCTCTCACACACACACACACACACACACACACACACACACACACACACACACACACACACACACACACACAAACACACCGTTGAACGCTGCCTTTCCGAAGTCGTTTTGGGCACGAGGAAATCGGTCGTAGATGTGTCCAATATAAAGTCCCGCTTTGGCGCGAAGCTGTCGCTCTTGAGCAGTCTTCTATCAATCCGCTTTTTAATGACTTTCGGGCTTTCGTATCCACAGCCTTTCGACACACAACAGAGCTCCGTAGCTTCTCTCTGCCTCTACGTACTCTCTCTCTCTGTGTGTCTCTCTCTCTCTCTCTCTCTCTCTCTCTCTCTCTCTCTCTCTCTCTCTCTCTCTCTCGCTCTCTCGCTCTCTTTCTTTCTCTCGCTCGCTCTCTCGCTCTCTCTCCCGCTACCGTTCACTGCAGCAAAAACAGTCTGTCTGAAAGACGAGAGGGAGGGGAGGGAGGGACAACTGAAGGGGATGGGGGGTGGGGGGTTGAAGCAGCGCGTGGGGAGAAGGTGGGGGGGGGGGGGGGTAGGGAGGGGATTTTAATACGATTTGGCCCGTACCAGTGGGATAACAGGACCAGAGCGCGCGTGCAGGCCTACTGGCTGGGCGCATCACGCATGCAGGAGATGAGCGATAAAGTGCGATGTAAACACGAGGGACCAGCTGACGCTCCGCCGCCGCGATTGTCATGGATCTCTGTGGCCCGATGTGTTGTTCTATGAACGGCATTCGGTTCACCAGACCTGGTCCGTCTCGCAGATGGTTCTACTTATAGCCTAATGATTTCGACTTGAATAATCGTTTATAATTAATTGGTCGAGTAGCCTATATATAAAGGCTAAAAGTATACGGGATCCCAATTTCTCAAGCCTGTGTTTATTTTTCTTATTAATTGTTGAAGATGTTTCTTGGCGGGTGTTTGGAGGTGTGTGTGACCGTTCACCGCGTGGGCGAGCAAGGCCAGGTAGACCCGTGGTTGTAGGTGTTCATAGAACCGGCGTCCAACGAGGAGGAGGGGAACAGTTCAACTCTCTCGGGGATTAGGGATTAGTTTTGCTGGGGGATTAGGCTGTGCGTGTGGTGGTGGTGGTGGTGGTGGTGGTGGTGGTGGTGGTGGTGGTGGGGGGGGGGGGGGGGGGGTTGGCGTGTGTGTGTGTGTGTGTGTGTGTGTGTGTGTGTGTGTGTGTGTGTGTGTGTGTGTGTGTGTGTGTGTGTGTGTGTGTGTGTTGAGGGGGGGGGGGCATGGTGGTTAAACATGGATGGCGGGCGGCACTAGCACGAACGCCCAATCACTATCGGCGACAAACCGAAGACGGTAGACGGACAAAGCAGAACAAAAATCAATGAGAAACCGGGAGGGCAAGGGGATCTTGAAATAAGCAGCTGCTCCAGTCCGCTGGAGTGGGCACTCATTCCCTCTAACGCTCTCTCTCTCTCTCTCTCGCTCGCTCTCGCTCTCTCGCTCTCGCTCTCTCGCTCTTTGTCTCAATAAGAACTACATGAGAAATTAGAAATGCAGCATCTGGGATCATTAAACAGTTGTTATGAGACACGAAATGGCCTGTAATTCCCATATAAATGCCGCTGCGTTAGAAAAGCCTTGTTCTAACAAGTGAGTGGACAGCTCCAGGTGCTGGTGGTCGTGTGGACGTGGTCGTAGATGTATGGCCATTGGCCTGAGCTTATGTGTCAGAGCATTGACAACGGCTGGTGTGGCGCACGCAACCCGAGGGTTATAATCAGTGTTCGCAAGTTTATATAGGCCTAAAATAAAGTGATAAGTTCCTAAAGATTAGTTGTTATTATTAACAACTGTTGTTATTTTGTATTTTTTCCCACGTTTCATTGGATGCATATATTTTTTTAATGCCGTCCAATCGATTACATTTTAACATGGCCAATTTACTATAAATATTAATGCTCTCCTGCCCTTAAATCGTTTATTTTTACAAAACTCATTACATTTTGGAAATGGTTACACAAGGTGGTTACACTAGTTCTATGTCGTAATCTTCTATCACAATCCACGCTGATTGCAATTCGCATCGAAGAAACAAAAGCCTTATCCATCGCAATTATGTTGGTCCAATCTAAAAAGCCGCACACAGCTGTAATCATCTCTGCCGGGACTCGAACCCGGAGCCTCTGGATTAGAAGTCCAGCGCGCTATTCCATTGCGCCACAGAGACTGGGCCACCGACATTCATGAAAAGTGGGTTTATATTCCCCTCCCATCTCTGTGCTACATTCGCAGCATCCCGCAGCATCAGCACCACTGTGTTCTTGGCGATATGTTGATAGCCGGTAGGGGGTGCTGTAAGCGCATCAGCGTTTATGCAAATTACGACAGTGCTGTATATGACTTCAGAAGTCGCAATATTAAGATAATCAGATAAAGGGCCCACTTTATCTCAATGGGTAATTGCAGGGTGACATCCACCTACCCAAATGGCATTGAGAATAATTACGCTATAGGACATACTTTATGAAAATGAAGTAGGTCTCCTAGACCGGTGTAACCTCCACCGCTGGATCTCTAGACAACAATATATTGGAGTCACTCACAATCAAGTGAATTGAATTGTATTATAGTTTTCACTTGGTGGTGGGTCATTCGCATAGCATGGATGGTTAAGGAAACGTCTTCCCGAGGAAGCTCAGATTAAATTCTAATTGACGGGCAGTTTCCCTCTAGACCCCATGGCTGCAAGGCGATTGTATAACAAGCTAATACAGCTTGGTATTTTCTTCGGCAAACAAATCTGTACAATGTGACGGTTCTTCTTGTGAATGTTATTGATCATAAAAGACACATTTCCATATTGATTATGCAGACGCAGAACGCCTGCTGCTGCCTCTCTGAACATATTCGTGTTGCCCCTCTCTGCCCACCGTGAATCGTGCTCGTTACCCGAGAACACAAGTTTGATTAGACGTAACGTCACAAGCCTGCGTGTATCGAGCCACTGCAGAAGGCTGCAAAAACGGCTCAGGTGCGATGCGCAGTCCCGTTGTGGCTCGGTGGGAGTCCAGGCCTGAGGCAAGGCAGCAGTGTGGATAAATCCTATCAACACATGTACCAGCTTCCTCTGCTCTGCTGCCGTTTCAGCTTTTCACACAGTCTCCCCTTCCCGCTGCCACAAAAATGATCTTTGCGGGCTGCTAAGAGAAACAATGAATGGCAGCCTGGTTTCCAAGTGGATTACAGGCACACTGGTCTAGCGCTAAGAGTGATTAATGAATTGACGTCACCTCTCCATTAGATAAATTACATGAAGGAGAAACATGTAGGTCATGTCTAATTTTAGCCATGGCTGTTTAAGACACTACAAAACTAAATAAAACTAGGTCTCATTTGCATGCACTTTGAACTTCCGTGCCTCACTTCCACTGGTATTGCTTCTCCTATTATGAATCAGCTTTACTAGGTGAAGCAATCATGTTATGTAATAGGTGAAACAACTGTTTTGATTCACCCATTACCTATTTCCATCCTTTTGAATCCCACGGGGGACAACCTTGGTTTACTCTTTAACAAACCATCACACCACATCGTGTTCCACATAATATAATATTTTATTTAATTCATGTTGTAGTAGAGTGCAGGGCCTCTCTCCGTGAGAGAGAGAGAACATATAAACACACAGAAATAAAGAAGAAACAATCCGGGCCCCTTCATGTCCACATATCTTAACCCTCCCTTCACTCAAGGGCCATCTCTTCCATTCCCATCCCTTGTGGTCTTCATCAGTGCCTCGACCCCCTCCCTCCTCATCCTCATTCTCCTGCCCGTGTGTTCCGGTGTCTCAGAGGCAGGTCAGGGCCAAGGACGCAAGGACGGACAGAGCGATGACCGTGTAGCCTGAACGGTAGACCTCTGGGATTTTAAAGCCCTTTCCCATGTCCCAAATCTGGGGAGAGGAAAGGAAGTGATTAAAAGACGAGACCAGATCATTTGAGGCGTCACCACGTGGGCGTGACGCACTGGCGCGCAGTCGCACGCTCACGCCCTCTGGCTCAGAATAACGCGAGAGCCGCTGACGATGGTGTCTGAAAGTGTTGGGAGTGTTTCTCTCACCAGATGGCGGACGCCGTTGAAGGTGTGGAAGGACACGGGGAAGGCGAGGCCAAACTTGGCGAGGCCGATCAGGTAGGGTCCGACCGACAGGGCGCTGATCAGGTCCAGGTAGTGAGTGTAGCTCCCCGGCAGGACCAGGGCCGCCAGGGCGAGGGCCGAGATGGCTGGGAAGGGAGGGGGGGAGGGAAGGGAGAGAGACGCAGAGAGAGACAGACAGAGAAAGAGAAAGAAAGAAGGAAGGAAAAAAAGAAATACAGAAAAGAGAAGGAGAGAAAGACGGAAAGAAAAAACGTTTACAATCGTGCAGCTTATCATTCTTTAACTGGCGGTCCAAAAGGTTCTAGTAGTATCATACATTTTTGTGCACCAGAAACATCAATTTCTCAACAATCATTTAAGAACACCCCACTCTTTGTCCATTGCTATCCAATCTCCACCTGCAAGTTTGCCTCCCTTAGCAGAGGGGAGCTGAAACAAGACTTTCATCCACCTTCGATGTCTGCGCAAAGTTGATGTGTCCTGTGTGTGTCTGTGTACGTGTTAATCAATGTTTATACCCTCCTCCTCCCACTATAAACGTGTAATGGTTTGCACTGCACGTTGTCTGCCTCCCTTACCCTGGTTGGATGACAGAAAGCCATTAACCTCCCAATACGAGGCCGCATGCCATACATGCAAAGCGCTGCCGTCCCATCGAATGGCTTTTGTTTTGTCACTCAACAGATGCTTTTACCCAGGATCAATAGTGATGGGCCGAAATGGCCTGGAAGTAGTCAAATGCTCAGAGCTGAATGGTCTGAAGAGAGTTTTTTTGTTGTGTTGTTTTTTTTGTTTTTTGTCGATCATGACCGCAGTAGATAACTGAAGCAAAAGGAGCACTCACAACAGCCAATTCAACAGAAGTATATACTGACAGATAGAGTGCTTGCAGATAAAACATCCAAGCCATATCATGTACTGCCTCTAGGCTCATAAAAAAAAAGTTGCTCTTTGTTTTAAGACTCAATTAAGGGTAGATTGCAAGTTTAACCTTTGACCCATTTTAGAGACTTAACTTTTAATTATGGAGAACTAAAACATAGATGTGATTTAATGTAATGGATTTACAGCTTGAATTAAATTACTCTGATAACCCTTTTCCACCAACACAGAGTAGGTGCCATTCCAGTTTTCGCACCTAATTTAGACAAAAAAAGGAATTTGTTTGGAAACTAAATACTTGAAATGCGAACCACGACAGCGTCAGTATGGCGCATCATTAAAAAAAAAAAAAGTCTGCTACGATTGTTGACTTCCAGTGTGCATTGCCCTCTTTTGAGGCTGCATCCGTCATTACAACAGCTCCACTCAGAACTGGTTGAAACGTGGGCTGGTTCGCTAGAAAGCACCAAGAAGAATCCAAGAATCCTGAACGGAACGGCTTCAAGAACCAGAGCTAATTTGCCGGAAAAGTGCTATCAGAGGAAATAAGAACGGTGTGGGTTTGGAAATCTCAGGGGCCTTAATTAACCTATTGGCCCACCAAGATGGGCCGCTAGGTGAAGGAATGGAGGGCAGCGCCAGGGCATGCGTAGCTGTAGTTACCTCCGCTGAGTCCCACTCCAGTCCCTCTGTGCGTGATGGACATCACCATGGGGACAGACCAGCTGGAACACAAGGTCATTGCTAATTAGTACAGTACGATTTGAAGGCCTGCTCGTCAATGGCATTGATCCAGAGCCAGGGCACAACAGGAGGGGTTGGCTTTCAAACCCCAGATTTTGCAGATGGATTCTTTCTTTGCTATACTTGGCATTCAACCAGCATTGCTGGGATAGACAGTTTATGAAGTCTGCACAAAATAAACTGTTGAGATTTAAAAAAAAAAGACAAGCAGACCCGAACACTTTATGCACTTGCCGTTTCTGATTGGCCCAAATATTGTGCTCTGCTGTATCACCAGACATCTGGCTCAATTTGAGCCAATCACAAATTGCAATTGCTAAAACCAATTTCTCCCTGTAGTCTTATTTTAGTTCGATTACGCTCCAAATTATTCTCTTTTGAAACACAATCATGTATTACATTTTCTGATTTAAAAGATCAGCAGAAAGTACTTCAACTGGTTTAGTTTTAAAAACATTCTAAATGTTTACCCTGCCTTTTGACAGATGTTAAACACACTCATTGCCATACGCAAAAGGTTTTTAGTATTAACTAGTGGGATCACTGAAATGCAATCGCAGAGCAAACTAACACACCAACCTGGAGGAGTTCAAGGGCCAGAGAGACCAAGCCTTAAGTTATGTTAATAGCAAAGAGGGAGGAGAAACTGCTAGTTAATGATTAGAAAGTATGTCTTCAACTCTAAAGGCAAAACGTTTCCCTAGTCGGAAGGGATGGGGAGGGGGCAGGGGGGGGCACTATGAATTTTTAATAAGAGCATGATTGCGCTTTAAAGAGCTTATTGCAGGAGGTGAGTCCAGATGCATGTAAATCAGCTGGAATCGTGCTTATTAGCTGTAGCCTATTCCACTGCTCCACGAAAAAGCACTCAAATGATGAAAAGACCGTGTGGTATGAACTGGGGATTTTTATGGTAATAGTCTTTGTACTTTGGGTAATATATGGTAATAGGTTTCATACACTCCCTGAAACTATAGAAGCCAAAATGAGACAGAAGCCAAGACAGCTGAACAATTTATTTTTATGGAATATAGTGTCCCAACTCCTACTGGTGCTTTGGGAACCGGGTCCTTGGGCTACAGCCCCATGTCGGTAACGGCCCCACCTACTTGTAGACGGTGATATGTGGAGACATGGGTCGGCTTAATTTGTTGTTTTTGGCCCAAAACTTGTTCATCTCTTCCTTTGCTGTGGTGCCCATTGGAGCGGTACTGTGGGGCGGGCACACACACACACACACACACACACACACACACACACACACACACACACACACACACACACACACACACACACACACACACACACACACACACACACACACTTTAAGTATCCCCTAAAAGGTATTGCTTTGGGCACAACGATGGCACTAATTTAATTATAAGGCTATAAGCCATAATTACAACATC
This sequence comes from Micromesistius poutassou, assembly GCF_964030765.1. Lineage (NCBI taxonomy): Eukaryota > Metazoa > Chordata > Actinopteri > Gadiformes > Gadidae > Micromesistius > Micromesistius poutassou. The sequence continues at coordinate 11,786 of NW_028177409.1, read as the reverse complement.
TCAGTGTTTTTAAAATTAATATTTTCAGACAGGAAAAAATAGAATCAAAAGCCTGACAATTCAAAGGATGTCAATCAAATTTCAAAGTTACATATCTTTGAAAAATACCAAATAGAAAAGCCTATACCTCTAGTGCAGTGCACTAATTAGCAAACACTACTTACTGTCTGCATAGCACAGCATATTGCGGTCTAGACAGGCACACACCCTGCCTGGCTAATGTCCTGCAAAAAAGAGACACAGGAAAAGTGGGACTTTGTGGTTAGAGTAACAGGTTTAGCAAAGTGTATACAATAAAGAACTAATGATCATATTCTCTGCTGATTATTTAACTGTTAAAAAAAATTAGACTGATCTGTTAAATTGTAAAAGGGATCAGTTATCTCAATAATTTAGTCTATGAAAGCACAGAATGTTAAAGAGACAAAAATTGCAGTAAAGTGCAGGGTCAATACCGTACCTAAAGATTAGATTATATATATATATATATATAAGATATTGATTAAATATTTTCATTTTAATTGCGTGCGAGTGTATACATCCAGGCTTCTGTTTATTTAAGATTGTATAGTGTTAGAGGCAGCACTGATAAGTCATGGGTCCATTGCACATGGGTGCTATGACCAGCCAACGCTAACTAAGGTCAACTAAGGTCTGACAAGTTATTTAACCGTAAGCCAGTTTGACCACTCAACGAGTACATTGGCATAAGTCTACGACGCTAAGACTAAAAACAACTGTATTGGTTTTTAAAGCAGAATGTATATAAAGTCGTATATTATGAGCTTATTTGATTTTAGTAAAGCACAAGCTAAATCATATATATGAAGGAAATACACGCAAACGCGAATACGGGGCAGTCACGATGTCACCCAATGTCAAAACACGAACCAATTTGGACATAACGTTACATTTAATTTATTATTTAGACATCGTTAAATCTTAAAAGCATATATCGGCTCGCTTTGAACCCCTTATTAGGGCGAGTTGGCTGGCTAACATCTACGTTAGCTCGCTAGCTAGTCCACATTATAAGGCAGTACATGTAGAGCAACGTGATTCCGACGAAGAGAGACGAACACTACTTTCAGTCATATATATCCTAGTAGTCCGGTCATTACATCAGAAAACATGAGGAAGATAGCAATAGTTAATTACAAACAAGTCGTACTGACCTTAGAAGCAACGCCATGTTTGACAAGCGCTGTAGGGATATGACGTACCCGGATGTTGACATCGACGGTCTGGTAATCTAAGAACTGTCATTTTGAGAAGGTCAAAGTGAAATAATTGTGTATAAATGCTGTACATTTACTTAGTCATTGTCCATTTTTTTTTAACTAATTGGGAAAGTATGTGACATAATATGTATCAATGTAATGGCCTTGCGTCTAATATTAATGATGTAAAAATAACCAGATTTCTTTTTTTTAGGAAGAAACATCACCTATGTTTGACTTACTGAGAGAGTAAAACTGACTTTCAATCTCGATCTCAAAGACTTTACTGTAATTTGATTAACAAAAGACAGATAAAAAATAAATACATTTATAATGATATTATTGAATTAGATCTAGGTCTGCTTTGGTTGCGTTTTATTCAAAATTAAGTCCCATACCTCATTAACACCAATGGTGCTCGTCTGGACGGTTTAGAGTGGTAAACCAGTTACACATCTTCTACTCCAGTGCTACTCAACCTGTGAGTCATGACCCCCAATTATTCAGGAAACATTGCCAATGTTTGCAACTAATGATGGCTTGATGCTGTTGAGGCTTATAAAATCCTAAACTACATTCTTGGTTCACAAATTACACTATGCCTCAAAACACACATTTACAGCATATACTTATGTATGCAGTAGTATGTATCTAAAGTCAGTATATTTGTTTAAATTTGATTATTAGGATTATTACTATTGTTGTTGAGTGATACATATTTTATCATCTAGGCTATATATGTCTGTGGTAGCCTCCAGTCAGGGTGACTTTCCTTTTTTTAGGCTGATATTCAGAAAATATGTAATTGCATTCAGAGCGTGTTTACTAGTGATGACACATCTCAGAGTGAATTCGAGAAAAACTGACAATTAGTGTGAGACAAAACGTAGGTGGAATGTTAATTTATCATTTCGGATTTGATGGGCTCATGCAAAATACACAAAACATCCTAACCAGCTGTGTGTTTAAACTGGCTGCATGGCTTTATATGAGGGGGAGTGAAAACCTATTGTATTATTATTTGGTTGAATTGTCAAAGTTCAAACTATTGAGCTGTTGAGAAGGTTGATACAATATTGATGTCCTTCTGGAACTTTCCATGAATCATATGATGTCATTATGCGACAAATATCTGAAAATAGCAACATTGTAAAAGACATGACAATATTTGTGGAACGATGTCTTAATTATTTGTTGATATGGTAATCTTGTACAGACACTACTTATCTGACTTCTGAACTATACATTATGTACAAAACAACACTACATAATTCTGTCAAATATGTGTTGTATAAATATAATATATTTGTATTTATTTATATATATATATATGAATAAAAATGTTTTAATTAAATCCAATCGAGATTGAGGCACATACATTTAAAATGGGGCCAGAGTTATTCATACCATCCTGAGGGATTTAAGAGTCATGAGTTTTGGTCTTATCATAATTTACAGTATAGTTCAAAAAGAAAATCTACATCAACATCCACTCCATTATTAACACAGATACAAATAAGATAAACACACTCAAAAGGTATTTAATTTGTATATTTTCCAATTGTTCCAATTGAGGCTAAATAAGAAGAAAATTGTCCACAGAATTATAGAATTAGAATCAATTTTATTAGGCAAACAGTGTTGGTAGTGTTGCGTTGTACAATCAGCCGTGCTTCATTCTCTTTCAAAATTTACTTGAGGCACAGAAATGTACAAGGCATGTCAGGCCCAGAATAAAAAAATGAAATCTCAAAGCACAATCACAAGCTTATTTCCAGCAGTAGTTGCTATGATAATCAGATTTGTGAAATGATCCATGCAATATAACAACTGACAGACAGACTACCGCCTAACACACAGACACACAGACACGAAGACACACACACACACACACTCACACAAGATTGAAACTGACGTTTTATGAATGTTAATAATACGTCTCCTGTTCCACCCAACCTGCAAGAGAAGGAGAGACGCTTGGTGAGAAACACAGGGCTCAAGACCAAAGTGACAGGCGAGCAGCTCACATAATATCCCTTTTGTGTCGCTCCATTTGCATTCATCTCATTCCATCGTGTCTATGCTCTGTCCGTTTCCAAACGAATCAACCCTCTTTTTAACGTACAATCTCAGACCGGCAGCCTGTGACACACAGATTAACAAAGATGATTAACTGTCACAATAAATTGTATTTGTCTTGGCAGGCCCTGCTCCTCATCGACCGTAAGAACCAGCATTGGAACCCAGACTTTGAGGCCCGGTACGTGCCTCTCTACATCAGGCATATGATCTGAGGTCCATGTCAGAACAGTCTTCGTCAAATTTGCTTAAATTTCCCCTTTTATTTTCTTCTGCCCAACTGCATTAAAGCTTTTGCCAGTTGGACCGAGGTGATTTATTTCTTTAGGAACCTCTTACATATTTACCTCCCCAGTGGTTTCAGAGTGTTACATGACCCTCTTCTAATAGAGCTTCATTACCTCTCATAATCCCACAGTTCAAAGGTGTTTCCCCTTTTTTTAGCCATATTTGCAACATCCCGAACCATTACGCTCAGTGGCATTACAAATAGCCTTCGGTTAGCCTTTGGCTTCTAATAGACTCGGTGTACACACACCGGGGTATTTAGAGTCAGACAAATGCTGATGGAGGCTGGCTTCGCTACGAAGCAGTTGGGCTGCTGGAACTTCCCAGGCTCAGAGAGTTCACTCTGGTTCTGACATCTGGATTTAGTAACAAGCAATCACTGACAAGGAACAAGAAATGAGTGAGCTCCACTGGATTACTGTTGCGGTGGTGGACTAGAAACTAAATGGTTGGCCTCATTCTTTCTGAATCGAATGGGTCCAAGAACGATCACACGCCCTCGACCGCAAAGTAGAATGGCTGCTAGGCTCAAACACTGTTACAGACTATTTAATAATTGGTCCAGGGAGGCACTGAATTCAGCGACTAGATAGATGTTATGAAGGTGCAGGTAGGGATTAGGCGTCTTGCCCGAGGAAGCTTACAGGTTTGTTACAGACATTGGGAACACCCATACGCTATCCATAACCCTAACCCATTACACTATCCTGCTCCTGGATAAATCTACCATGCTGCCATCTTTTAAACCCAATGTTTAAGGCCTATATTTGATCCCTCATTTAAGACATATAGATATACTACTGACAGATATTTGTCATTGGACATGTTTAGACCGAGTTCTCTCTATCTGCCCGCTGTTGCGGTTAAGGTTGAGACAAACTGTGAGGCAACCAATGTAGCAGTTAATTACATAGATTAAACCCAAGTACTGCTTTGACAGGTATGGCTGGGCTGTGAGCAATGGTGTGGGGCCACGGCGTCTACTTAGCCCACCACTGGGCCAATTCAGAATACTCATCAGGAGCCTTTATCCTAAATAACATCAGGATTAATGAGAGCCGTGCTAGGGTTGATTAAACCATTCCCTTTAAGGCAGGGAGAGAGAGAGAGAGAGAGAGAGAGACGGCCATAGTCGTTTTGTATTTGTCCAGATCCTGGATGTTCTATTAAAGCGATGAATACTGAACTTTAAAGAAAACGGACAAAGTGAAGAGTGCTCTGGTTTAATGACTTCATGTTTGTGTTTTTTATCTCGTGATCTACCTACCTCCAGGGCACCGTCTCAGGATCAGTTTGCGGATCTCATCATAAACGAAGATAATCAGACTGTAGGGGAAGGCGCAGAACCACCAACTAATTCTAAAAGAAAGAAAAAGGAAAGGCAGATGGAAGGCAGGAAGATATGACGGCAGGGAGAGATGGTGTGCGCAGAGAATAGGGGGTGTGTCAAATGAAAAGCAAGTGAGTCACTGATTAAGTGGGGAACCGTTACAGCCTATGAAGGCATTTTCCTTTATATCGCAGGCATTTAAGAAGATCACAGACTTCATTTGAAGTCCAGAGTGACAGGCTAATGGCAACGTCTTAGGAGTCTTAAAGTGGATTTTCTGGTCGACTGGTGATGTGTGTGAGAGACAGGCCGAGAGAGAGGGACAGACCAAGGGAAAGATACAGAGACAGACAGAGAGAGAGAGAGAGAGAGAGAGAGAGAGAGAGAGATGAGAGAGGAGAGAGAGGAGAGACAGAGAGAGAGAGACAGAGAGAGAGAGACTGAGAGAGAAAGAGAGAAAGGCTTACTTCAGAGGGTACATGCGCAGTGCAACGTCCATGCCAGGGCAATAGGACAGGAAGGCAGCCAGAGCCGTCTCAGCAAACAGTCCAAAGATCAGGATCCGGTTCCTGCGGCACAAACAATCGAGAGAGAGAGAGAGAGAGAGAGAGAGAGAGAGAGAGAGAGAGAGAGAGAGAGAGAGAGAGAGAGAGAGAGAGAGAGAGAGAGAGAGAGAGAGAGAGAGAGAGAGAGAGAGAGACAATACATTAGATGGAGAATAAGATCTTCTTGTAATCTTCTTGTAAACATATTCTCAAATCCCATAGAGCAACAAGTAACTCAACATCTATATTTACTGCTACCTCACTCTCTTTATATACAATTTCACGGAAGATATGAACGGTAGCACCCCCCCAACCCCTCTCCCCTACCCCCTCCTCTCTCCTCCCCACCCTCGGTTTGTAATCATGTGTGGCTGGCCACAAAACGTTAGCGCCAGATCAGGCTGATTGATCTCGGGGGAATTGTCTTGGACGTCGACCGTGAACGCAAAGTGCAAGTGCCTGGCTGTGTATATTTAAAGGTGTACACTCTGCTCAGGTCCGCTCAGGTTGGACTCACTTCATGCCCTGCTGGAAGACAGAGTTCCTGCGGGTCTTGCAGATGATGAGGTCGGCCCACTGCACCACCACGATGCTGATGAAGAAGGAGGTGTGGCAGGTGAACTCCACGATCTTCCTCTGCTCGTACGTCTGAATGGGGGGGGACCCAGACACAAACACATTTGCACCAGACTCCCCCACCGGCTATCCATCTCTTTATCCATCCGTCTGTCTACCTGGCGCTCATCCATCCATCCATGAGTTAAGATGACTTTACTTGGCAGGAGGGGGCCAGTCCATAAAACCCTTTGGTTGGCAGGACCAATTTATAAGATTAGCCTCCCCACCTCGCTTTACCCTTTGATTTGAATAACAATGGCTCCGGGCATATAGTCTTTATATATATATATATATATATATATATATATATATATATATATATATATATATAGAGGAAGGTAACTGAGTGAAATGAAAAGTATCTCAGCCATGATAAGAGCTCTTCTAGATTTATAAATGCTAAGGAAATATGCCTCAATGCTTCCTTTGATCTCCTTTAGCAAAGGGTACACTGGAATACCCTTTATGAAAGCAACAAAAAAAAAATGCTGTCCCATAATTGCGAATAACATTTAAAGCGTTGCACCATTTGGCAAAACAAACTGCTGACACGATAACATCTGCCTTTACATAATTACATAACACGGTGAAAATGCAGTCGGACTCTCTTAGCACCACGGTTGACTTTTCCTAAGTCCTTCACATCCTTCCTTGACCCCATGACGTTTTACAACCAGGTCAAGCAAAAGCGGTTAGAAACAGACCGGAGACCATTTGAATATTCGACTGGAGCCAATGTGTTATCGTATTCGGTGGACACTGGTATCAGAAGCGGTGCCTTGCAATACCATGAGGGCCACACATCACCAGCTAATCGAAACCTCCAACCCTGGAACTGAATAAAACACCACACTCTCCCTAGACAGGGCTAGACAGGACCAATCATGCCATGCCACTCTACATCTCTAGGGCACAGCAGGTGAGCTGTGAGTGGCTGCAGAGAGCTGCTCTCCTACTTACCCACTGCTGTCCGTAGGTGTCTTCCAGGTCATTGATGTTGCGGTTGTCCCAGAGGATGCGAATGCCCACCAGGGAGCTAGGCACGAAGCCGTTCTCTGCCAGGATGACGAAGTAGGTGAAGAAGCCGCCCAGGGCCTGTAACATGCCTGCATAGAGACACAGAACTGGTATTTAATAGTGAAATAAGAGTCTGTGTCTTGGACACATTCAGGGACATTCAGGGATGATGAAAATTCATCTGTTCAGACGTCATCATGAAAATAATAAAATGAATTCCCATTTATAAAATGAAGAATATGTATAAACGTTCTCCATATTTTGTTCTAAAATGTAGCACTTTGAAGCAGTTTGCCTATTTGATGAATTTTATGTACTCTCTTGATTCTTGCAATTTCTGGGTTGTGTCTTGGTTGAATGCACTTATTGTAAATCGCTTCAGATAAAAGCGTCAGCTAAATAAACGTAATCTAATGAAATGTACAACGCTTGCTACAGGATTCCTTGCTTCAGTTTGTTGTAACCTTGTTGTAGGTCTTTTTTATGCTGCTTTTTCGCCCAGCTCACGCTCCTAAAATAAGGTGTAAAAGTCAATGAGATTTTACCTGGTTCAATAAATGTCAAATAAGAAAAATACAGAAATACCTCAAAAGATTATTTTTTTTATGTATTTGTATATTTCATGTTTAGTTTTTTTAACACTCAACATTGCCGTCCTACATTTGACACAAATCACAAAAGCATTCACGTATCCTCTTTATGAGGATAATAAAAAATAGGCCATAGTATAGCCTGAAGACATTTACTTTAATGCGAACAATCTCCTCCAGGAAGGGGGAGGGAGGGGGGGTTGCACATCGGACTTGTGTATCACAAATTGGGAGTTGTGTTACAGAAAGGGTTGGAAGTGCTCCGTCGGTGGTCAGGTTAATGCACTGTCCGTTAATATTAGTGACACTTGAACCTAAACACCGTTCTGCTGTTTCATTTCGTGTCATTCTTGATAAAATCCTTCGGAGCTCCCTGCAACGTCGGATTTAGACGCGTGCTCATGCCCTTTCGGTCATTTCATCATGCCAGGCACCAGGCAGCAATATGGAAAAACATGACATGAGCTGTGACATTCAGATGCAAAAATCTTTGCTTGGTTTTCATAACCGAAATGGTTCTCAGTAAGATTACATTTGGCATATCGGTGAACGCATGAGTGCGTCTGGCTCGACATCCCCCTGCTTTCTGGAGAATTCCTGTCCCTTTTTGCACCTATTAAAGTGCTAATTAAACAGGGCCAGCCTTTGAATGTGAACGCTTCCCAGCTCTAACAAACCACCAGCGAACATCAAAGTGAGGCTTTAACCTGGGAACCATGACCAAATCAGACTCCAATAGAGACCTTGAATCCAAATTAGAGAAGTTCACCGAATGATAAAACGTGGCGTCAAATAAAGTGGCTCCATCACAAATGGCCTCCGATATTTCCGGTGAATTGTTCGACCCCTTTGAACAGACGGGTGATCGTCCGACAAACACAGGTGTCGCTCATTACACTAATTACGGGTCTGCTCTTTTCATGCAAGGGCGGCGGACTACAATAGACGCCATATCACAGATCGGGCCGGGCGGGCGCGGCCCCGGCTGGTGCATCAAAGCGGCAGACTCTGCATCGGTGTCATGAGCGACACCTGTGTCCTACTCTGATGACACCTCTGTGAACCTCTGGCCCCATCCGTTTTTTGAACAGTGGCGTGATTGACGTCGGCTGGGGGGGGAGACCCTGAAAGCGTCGGGGGCCCCCAGTGAGAGACATCAGCCGCACAAAGTACGAGACATGAGCAGCACCCCACCCCCCCCCCCCCCCCCCAGGAATTCACTTTTAAATGTCATGTCGAGAGAATGGGGGGGGGCATATAGCATTCTCTATGAATTCCATCCCTCCATATCCCCCCACCCCCCCCCCCATCTATTCCCCAGTATGTAAACATTTACAACAGGACAGCACTATTCAAAAAATAAATATATATATATTGGCATTTCCGATAAATGTCAATACGTGACATTTTTACAACCATGGCCCATTTTATGGATATAACTTTATAACTCAGAGCCAGGGAGCAATCTCAGCGGCTGGGCGTGAGAGTAAGAGGGAGGGAGAGAGAGAGAGAGAGAGAGAGAGAGAGAGACAGAGAGAGAGAGAGAGAGCGACAGAGAGAGAGAGCCCCCCCCCCCCCCCCCAACTGTGTGGAGGTGTGGAGTGGCGTTATGTCACAGCCCACCTATCTGGCCGTATGCCATGCTGATGAGCCTCTCGTTCACCAGCTTGTCCGTCTTGGAGTTGCGGGGCTGCCTCTTCATGATGTCGCTCTCCGCCGCCTCGTAGGCCAGGGAGATGGCCGGGACCTGGGGGGAGAGAGAGAGAGAGAGAGAGAGAGAGAGAGAGAGAGAGAGAACTGAGGCGCATTCACTAAATAAAATGTACAGACGGGTCAACGCACACTTCAATGACGTGGAATATCCCGATATTGGACGGCAGTGTTTGGATGCAGTGTGGGAAAAACAACGTAATACCACCGAATCTAAAATCTCTTATATCCTTGTTTTTTTATTATTATTTTTTTAAAGAGAACAAACACACAGGTGGATCCACATTGAAACAAGAAGCCACTGTTCCCTGCGCCGGTAGTGGCCCCTGTAGAGGCCCCTGTAGAGGCTGCTGTTTCGGGGTCACAATATTTCGTCAATTCATATCGTCTACACGGGAAAGGCGGCCCACCCCCGGGGTCTTCGCCGGAGTCACTGCGCTGAGCTGGAGAATTCCGCGGTCGGGGTCTCCGGTGCGGCGCGGGGATATGAGGAGGAGGATTATGATTATCAGCTCTTTAAGTATTGCCGGGAGTATTAAGACCTCCCTGCGCCGCGGCAGGGAGACGGCGAGGAAAGGGCAGGGAGACGGAAGGGGGGGTGGGGGGGGCGGGGGGGGGGGCGGGGGGGGGGTGGAGAAAGAGCACAAAAGGACCGGCAGACGGCAGCGCGGCAGGGAGATAGAGGGAGACTTTGAGACGCTCATAAAGGCAGAGGCTGGAGAGGTCCCTGTAATAAGGATCTCATATTGGGGGGCTCTTACCGGGTAAGCAACAGAGCAATATGTGTGACTTAGAGGGGTTTAGAATCTCCGGGTGAGATTTGAGGTTGGGTCGATGTGGGGATGGTGGGGGGGGGGGGCTCGGAGTGGAAAAGGGAGTGAATGCACGGCAGGGTACAAATCCCGTTTGTTGTGGGGGTTGCACCTGTGTGACCTGGGGCAGCGATGGCAGATTGAAGCACGCCGGCAGTATACTAGGGAAGTGGGTTTCTCCGCATCGATTTGCTTTTACACACTTGGGAAAGTGTGTGTGTGTGTGTGTGTGTGTGTGTGTGTGTGTGTGTGTGTGTGTGTGTGTGTGTGTGTGTGTGTGTGTGTGTGCGTGCGCGCGTGCGTGCGTGCATGCGTGTGTGTGTGTATGTGTGCGCGTGTGTGTGCGCACACGTGCGCCCCCCCTTTCAGACACGATATCTTTCATCCTGCACCACGTCCGACTTCGATACACATCTTCGTTGGCGGCTTTTTCTTTTTTTTTCCTCCACAACAAGCCAGCGTTTTTGCACCAAATAATCACACCGGGACCACAAAGCAGCGGGCTTGTCGCTTCATACATCTCCGCACAGCCCCGGAGCCTATCGCCCGGGGGGTTGGAATAACGCTGTTTACAAGCTGCACACCGGCTTACCAAGGCAAGCACACAGCCCTTTGTTTAAGGGGCACCGATTGATCGAGATGTGAATACAATGTAGCCGTCATGTCGCTGCCGTGGAATTAGCATAGTAATATTTTTTTGGGGGGTTTCATGTGCCAGTTAGTGAGTCAGTGGGGCTGGCATTATGAAGCACACGTCTGGCTGCTTTTACCCCCTCGTGCGTTCATCAAGGTGGGGAGCAGGCGGTGGGCGGTGGGCGGTGGGCGGTGGGGGGCGGGGGGGTGAGTTCCTTGTTTCTTTGATGAGAGGGATGCTGTGCTAAAAGGGCGAGCAAATGAGCGACTGTTTAAAAACATCAAACGCACCGGACGCTTTAAGTAGAGAATCGAGTCGGCCGTCGCCCAGGATCTTAACGAAGTGAATATTTAAACGTGAACACCGCCCGATGCAAGCAACCTGAGAATTGGCGTTGAATAATTACAGCAATGGATTTTTCTTTTCCCTTTGGCCTGATCCAAGGAGGCCATATCTCAGGGGTTTGAGGCCGTCTGTGCCATGAAAAACAGGGCCAGACTAAAGGCCCCCTGCACACTTTTGTTTTTCATCCATTTTCGTTTTTCAAGAAATAATATAAGGTCTTCTTATGATTATTGTCATTTTAATGTTGTATTATTTGTTTTTCTGACTCCAGCAGGGGGAGGATAAAGGGGGGAGGCATGGTGCAGGACTATTCCGGAGATATACGGTATCTATAATTCCAGGACGACCAACCTTCTCCAGGAAGCATGGCAGATTGTTTCGGTGAGCATTAGCCGTTCAGGCACAGGCCACAGCAGAGAGGCGCCTAAATTGTTTGCTCAAATTGTTTTTTTAAATTGTTTCTCACATTGTTAAATTGTTTATTTCCTGCAATACATCTACCTTTCTATTTTATACTTGCTCTCGCCGGTCAAAAATTATGCTCATGAGCCAAAAAGACTTGCAAAAAAAATGAAAACACAAACTAATTTAATTGTAA
>NW_028177410.1:0-7500 GCF_964030765.1 Micromesistius poutassou | reverse complement strand
TAGATAGATAGATAGATAGATAGATAGAATGATTGATGGTTTGATAGATGATTGTGGTTTTAATTGATTTATTGACCGACCATCCTTCAAATCAATCCAAATATGTTTGATTGACAATATAATATAAAGCGAGGTCTGACGACAAATTGATAGAAAGGGTCAATAAATGTGGAAAAAAAAGAATGAAAGAAAGATAGGCAGAGCAGAAGGAAAGAGGGAGATGAAAGAGTCAGAGAGAGAGAGAGAGAGAGAGAGAGAGAGAGAGAGAGAGACGGGGGACGGGAGGGAGAGAGCACTAAAACTGCTATTTAATCAGCGGGCTATACGGAGGCGTGTCGATGTGCGGACTGTAATGCGATACACACGCGCGCGCGCACTCACACACACACACGCACGCACGCCGCGCGGAGCACGAGGGGACTGAGGAGCCCTCCTACTCGCTGCCACTGATCCGTCGGAGAGCGGAGAGGAAGGACGTGCGAGAGGGAGAGAGAGTGTGTAAGAGAGAGAGAGAGAGAGAGGGGAGCTGCACGTAAACGGACCGCTTTGCAGCGCGAGGAGTTCACACGGTCGTTCCTCTCGGACCTGCAGCTCGTGTTTTTTTTTTTCCACGCAGCAACAGCAACGACCCGCGGTCTTGAAATTGAATGTTTTTATTCTTCTTTTTTAAATTCAGTGTGTTCTGATCACTGCGCGTCTGATTGATCGCGTTTGGTTTGTTTGCGGAGGAATGACTAGAGAAGGGCTTGAGCTCTGACTTGGAAACTGCCTTATTACTTTTCACCGGACCTCTGCTCTGGGACTGAGAGATAATCCTGTCTCCTGGGGGGTAAAGTTGGGTTTCCAGAGTCCCATTGTTGATCCCGATTTTTTTTTTTTAATTTATATTGCGTTCCTCTTCAGGACAGTGTTTCCTCTCAACGTTTGAATCTGAATGACACGTTGGTTCCCAGAATGGATTTTTCTATCTTAAAATTGTATTGGGACTAAAGAAAAATAAAGGGGAGAAAATAACGGTGGTAGTGACTTTGGTGCACAGAGACTGTTTTTATCGTTTTTGCAAGATCCACTGCGCTCATTCCAGCGGTACGGGGCGCTTTCCAACCCGCAACCCCGGCTTCTGCTCCCGGGACGGTGGGCAGAGAGAGTGAGGGGCTTTGACTCCCAGACCCAGTCTGCCCAGAAAGAGGATCATTCCCCAGGAAAGATGGATTTATCCCTGTGGCTCTGTGGATGTTTACTGGCTCTGGGGTTGCCCTGTGCTGTGGACGCGCAGGAAGGAAGTGAGTTTGGTTCCAGTCCTTGTTTCACACTCACATGTCAACCTTAAATAGTAGTTAGAAAAACGGCTTTGCTCTTTCACTTCCACATTTATTCCTCGACCTCTGGGCCTGATTCATTTTGGAAGTTATTGAGCAATCTCGCCCCTCAAAACCACGTTATAAAATCCACATTTCAATGGGCTGTTGTTGGATGTGACTTTCCATCTCTAGCCGACTGTACGGAGAGATGAAAGAAGGGGCACGGAGATGTATCGGTCATGTCTTCAGTGGAGTTTTGTTTTGTTCAGTGTGTGTTGGGTCTTTATTCCAGTCCAAGCGGTGGGCCGGTTGTGTGTGTGTGTGTGTGTGTGTGTGTGTGTGTGTGTGTGTGTGTGTGCCATGGGTGGAAGGTGTTAACTCCTCTCCCTCTGCGCGAAACTCAGAGCCGGCTGGGTTATCGCCTCTAGATCTCTGTTCGCACCTCTGTCATCCAACAGGTCTTAAATCCCAGTGGATCTGGGACTGGTGTCCCTGGGACTGGGGTACCAGATCCACTGGGATTTAAGACCTGTTGGTCTCATGGTGCTGTATGAACCGCGGTCCGGCCGCTCTTAATAGCGCTGGGGTTCCCCCTTATTGGCCTTAATATATATTATTTAGGTCTTAATAGCTCTTATGTAGGTCTTAATACCTCTTATATAGGCCTTAATATCTCTTATTTGGGTCTTAATAGCAATTGTTTGCCCGCTAAAATTCCAAAAAAGTACTTTCTTTAAAGGGATTGTATCGGGGTCGTTTTCTCTATTCGTCTTATTCTTCGCAGTGTCGTTTGAAAAAAATAAAATAATATAGGGCGCTGTTTTTTCCTGATCTTTTCGGAGAGACGCGCGCGTCTTGTGGTTCTTCCGAGGGGGGACTCGAACCCGCAGCGTGTATAGCAGGGAGGTCGGCTCAGGTTCAGGGCGACCCGCACCCTGACACCGCTACACCGGGCTCCGCTCACCCGTGATCCGGTGATCAGGTGAACCGGGTTACGGGGGGCTCCTGTTGACGCGGTCTACCCGGGGTCTATATCGTCCTCTTCGTTCTGCCCCCCTGCGCGTACAGGATGGAAATTATTAGGGGAATAAACGCACAGTGACAACATGTGATCGATCACGTATTATCCTAGGCAAATTATGCTTTTTATGTTGTGCTGTTTGTAACGAATGGAGGGCACTCGGGTCGGAATGGGCCAGCGAGACTGCGCGCAGAATGGTGGTTCAAATATAAAGCGTTTCACGGCTTTTAGAGAGAAAAACATAGGTTTTCTGTATAATATTTATACGTTTCGTTAAGTTAATTGTGATCTGTTTGGTGTTTCGTTCAGATTGAGCATAAAAGTCGCTTTTAGAAGTGTTTGGTTACTCCCTCTCAGATTGCCTTATGATTTCAAGGCGACCGAAGTGAAATCCCGACGTTGGGGAACATCCCTCCCTCACCCCTTCTCTCTCTCCCCCCTCCCTCCCACCCTCCCATCCTCCCTCTCTCTCTCCCTCCCTCCCTCCCTCCCATCCTCCCTCTCTCCCTCCCTCTCTCCCTCCCTCCCTCCCATCCTCCCTCTCTCCCTCCCTCCCTCCCTCCCTCTCTTCCTTTCTCCCTCCCTCCCTCCCTCCCTCCCTCACAGAGCGATCCGATCTCTCACTCACTTTTTAGTCTCTAAGCCTCCAATTTCGGTTTGAAAACGAGTCCAGAATAAATGTCCATTCCGCACCAAATAAACAAACGCGAGTCCAAGTCTCGGCTCCGGTACAGTCCTGATCCCTCCGGTTTATTTCCGCTCTCTCTCTCTCTTATTCGGGTACTGGTGGAGCGGAGTTGGGTTCCCCTCGGTCTGGATCCGAGCTCTAGATCTCACATCTGTCCTGAGATTAACCGATCTCATCCCGTATCCCCCCATCGATCCCTCCGAGGAGAGACAGAGACTGTTCTCTGCGATATCATCAGACGTTATCATCCGCGCAAAAACGGTCTCTGCAGACGGCATCATCCCTCAGTCCGACACGGACGCCTGTCGTGTCGGACTGAGGGATGATGCCGTCTGCAGAGAACACCTTATACTGTTTAACTCAAGAGTCTCGAACTGATCACCGGCCGAGCGCATTAATATGCGCCCGGCCGGTGATCAGTACGCATCATACAGTGCGTAAAAACAATGTTACGCACTGTATTCCTATCTGAAGTGTGTGTGTGCGAAGTCGCCGCGGAGGTGCAGTGTGTGTTGCTGAGATGCTCTTCGGTCTGTTCCGACGTGCGATCGTGTGTTTGGTGGGTCTCAGAACCTGGCTGCAGGGAGGCTGGTCCAGTAGCACTTTCTCTTCATATTCCACCGATCACACATCACACCGTGTATAGAATGACGGTCTTCCGAAACACGCTCCTCTCCGTGATCCGTGTGTTTCTCCCCTCGTCGCCATACGGCGCTTATTTTGGATTTTGGATTTTACTTTGTTTTTTACCCGCAGGCTTTATTCAATATAAATCAACATAGGCTACAACCATTGCGCGTATTAGATGTCTTGTTCATCTGTTGCACATTGTTGCACGCGCATGTACACGCGCACATGCACAAACAGAGAGAGAGAGAGTGTGTGAGAGAGAGAGAGAGAGAGAGAGGAGAGAGAGAGAGAGAGAGAGAGAGAGAGAGAGAGAGAGAGAGAGAGAGAGGGGGGGGGGGGGGGGGGGGTCTCCGTCCTCCTTGATCCCGTCTCTTTATTCGATTTGATCGCAGCGGAGTCTGGCAGATAAACGGACAGAACTGGTCTCTCTCCGCACAGCTGTCTCTCTAACAGACAATCAAACAGGCCTGTCAAGTAATCGGAGGACCCAGCCTATGGGCCTATATTATTATTATATCGGGAATATGTTTTGAGGTTAATTTGATCATCAAGTCCGGATTATGATATCCTACTTTGTGGAACAGGCCTAGGGAGGGGGGGCTGTCTAACTGTGTGTGTTTTTGCGCGCGTGTGTGTGTGTGTGTGTGTGTGTGTGTGTGTGTGTGTGTGTGTGTGTGTGTGTGTGTGTGTGTGTGTGTGTGTGTGTGTGTGTGTGCGTGCGTGCGTGCGTGCGTGCGTGTGTGTGTGTGTGTGTGTGTGTGTGTGTGTGTGTGTGTGTGTGTGTGTGTGTGTGTGTGTGTGTGTGTGTGTGTGTGTGTGTGCGCGCGCGCGCTTGTGGGCCTGCACGTCAGCCGTATGAGCGTGAATTTAAAGAGGGGGAAACACACCGCTGTAAACACTGAAGAACGCTGCCGTTAGGAGTGATTGGGCGTGAGGAGTATGTGTGGCACTTAAAACGTGAAAGGAGCCCATTGTGGAGGAAGTTTTAATATGGTCGCTTTGACGCGTCGGCCGGCGCTCTGCCAGTCGCTTTCCCAGGTTAAGCAGCAGGAGGCCGGCTGGCTAGTAGGAAAGTGTGGCTTGATGGGGTACACCCGTGTAGTTCAATCGGTCTGTCAACATTGCCGACCCCCATCCAACGGATATTGTGTTTTTTTTTATATTTGTGTGCGTGTGTGTGCGTGTGTGTGTGTGTGTGTGTGTGTGTGTGTGTGTGTGTGTGTGTGTGTGTGTGTGTGTGTGTGTGTGTGTGTGTGTGCGCGCGTGTGTATGCATGTGAGAGAGTGTTTTAGCCTTCAGGGGTCCTAGGTAATACATTATTGTGGCCTGTAATGCGTAATGGTTTAACCTGTAAAAACGCTCTTCAGGCGTTAGTTAGACATACAGCAACACTGGCCGTGTTTTTCTGTCTTCTTACATTAATTTGTTGAGCTGTGTTTCAGTTCCCTTCACATCGCGTCTCGAGTTCCATAGTTCAAGCACTATAAAAGTGGACTGTTGAAAACCAGTTGCAACGGAATACATCTGGTTAATCGTGGCTTCACGATTCCAATGTGGCATATTTTCACCAATGAATGTTTTAGAGAGAATCACACAATAACACATGTACTGCATGTACCATTGCTTGAATATCCGCTCTCTCCGTCTGTCTGTTTGTGTTTGTCGCTTTCTGTTCCCTCTAAATTCCAATTGTTTTATTGGCCTTTCAATAAATCAATTATTCAAAACATAATAACATAATAAACATAATAGCAACTATCAGTAAATAATGGAAATAAAATGATAATTGCTATAATAATTGAAATTAATAAAAAAATAATAGTCTGTCTCTCTCCTCCATCTCTCTCTCTCTCTCTCTCTCTCTCTCTCTCTCTCTCACTCTCTCTCTCTCTCCCTTTCTCTCTTCTCCCCTCCCTCTCTCTTCTCCCTCCGCTCTCTCTCTCCCGCTCTTCGCCCTCACCCCTCCCTCTTCTCTTATGCTCCCCCTCCTCATTCTCTCTCCCCCCTGCCTTCTCTCTCTTTACCCCCTTTTGCTCTCATTCTTCCCCTCTCCTTCTCTTCCCCTCCCTCCGTCTGTTTTTAACTCTCTCCCCCCTCCTTCTCTCTATCGCTCTCTCCCTCTCTCTCTCCCCAGCCGCCCTATCCCTCCCCTCCCTCCCTCTCTCTCTCAGTATTATGGAGGCTACATTAGCAGGTCCAGACATGTTCTAATGAGGGTTATCTTGTCATTACTAAATGGTTAGCATGCTAGTGCTGTTAGCTTGCTAGCGCCCTCCTCAGTGGTCAATGCTAATGACAAAGTAATTAGTGTGTGAGAGTGAGAGTCAGTGGCGGGGGGGGGGGGGGGGGGGGGGGAGGGGGATGTGGGGTAATGTGTGTTGCTATAGATAATGGCTGGAGTAATTATATGAAGTCATTACTGTAACAAATTAGGAATATTCAGTCGGTGTATGTTCTTGCATACAAATCGACCCGTGTGTTTGTGTGTGCATGTGGGGATGTGTATTAATATTAATATGAATCGTTTAATGCATTGGAGGTCCAGTCCTCTCTCTGTTATCTGTTCTCCAACCTCTCTCTATCCATGTCTCTCTCTCTCTCTCTCTCTCTCTCTCTCTCTTCCTCTCTCACTCAAATTGTTCTCATTTGTTTATCATGTCATTCTCACCTTCTGTCTCTCCTTGCCTCCTGTTGCTCTCTCTCTCTCACCCCCTTCCTCTCCCCTTTTCTATCCCCTCTCTCCCATCCTCTGTAGCTCTTGTAGCTCTCTATCCCTGCCTTCCTTTCTATCTCCTTTTCCCTCCTTCCCAATCACAGTCTCCTCTCCCACTTCTTTATTTCCATGTCCTCATCTGCCATCGCTTTCTTCCTTATCTCTCCTCTCTCTCTCTCTCTCTCTCTCTCTCTCTCTCTCTCTCTCTCTCTCTCTCTCTCTCCCTCTCTCCCTCTCTCTCTCGCTTTCCCTCTTTCGCGCTCGCATTACTTCCCTCTCACCTTTTCTTCCTTTTCTTTTCCAATGCAATGCACCTGGCCAATAACACAGCCACACCTGTATGTGCACCAAAAGTGTGTCTGTGTGTGTGTGTGTGTGTGTGTGGTGGTTTATGTGTGTGTGTGTGTGTGTGTGTCGCCAACTTTCTCCTTCCAAATGATGAGAGACAGATGTATATTGGCCTGGTTTTCTCCCCTCTCTCTTCTTCTTTCTGCCACTCTCCTCTCCTCTTCCTTTCATTCTTTCCCTCTGTTCCACTCCTCTCCTCCCCTCCTCCTCCCCTCCTCCCCCCCTCCTCTGCTCCCTGGTTCCATGTCTAAACGGTATTCAGCTTTGATTAGAGCGATCCACCTCAGGCCCCAATCCTGCACATATTCTTATGCCGCGCACATACCACGTCTGTAGTCGTGATATCCTATTCTTTACTGGACAGCTAAAAATGTGCATTCCTAGAAACACATACATACACACACACACACACACACACACATGCACACCGCACACACACACACACACACACACACACATACACACACACACACACACACACACACATACACAGGCATGCATGCATGCACACGCACACACACATGCTTTTATTGATCTAAAGTTCTGGCCAAGAGCAGTGAATGTATTTTATATCCAGTAGCAAGATTTTCTGAAACAAACGTGTTGTGACGGGCTGGAAAGTGTCTCTTCAGAGGAAAACAATCTCCCTGCTTTCATGAAGAGATAATCTGTGTCTGCTCTTTTAAACAAGGTCAAATCATTTGCATTTCAGGGCAATAAACGTAAGAAATCTAGGTGCATATTCTGAGACATTGTTGTTTGCAGACTTGTGACATTTTCTTTATTGAGGAATGCAGAA
>NW_028177411.1:0-20403 GCF_964030765.1 Micromesistius poutassou | reverse complement strand
GCCTTTTGCAATACCACAATATTTGATATCACAAAGTTACATCAACCTGCTTCTGCTTAAGAACATGTGGAAAATATATATCCCTCCAAGCTTGAAACACATAATTGAACGCTATGTGAAAGTGGCGAATAAGATAATATCCATCTTGTGATCATTTTAAGGCACATTCTTTTGGACAATCATGAGGTGTTTTGTGAAATGTTAACTGCCGGGTATGGTGACGACAGCATTTGATAATGATATTGAATTATTGCCATTATTTTCCATCTAAGAAACACAGAACTGCTGCAGACCATTTGCTACCGAAAAGAACAATCTATTCTTGGTTGTTTGTAAAGGACTTCAGCGCCAATCTATCTTATTGAAGCTACCTAGCCCGGGGCGAGAGTCTAAAGGATTAGCTACACAGCAAATTTCTATCCTTCTAGCAATGTAAAAAAAAGGTTCTTAATCCCTAGTTGTCAAAACTTGTAATACCTGTCGCCGCCCGAAAGCAGCGTAGTGTGAAACGATACAACTTTATTAATTCCCCCGTAAGAAATTTGTTAAATTTGTTAAATGCAAACTTAAAGATTGTTCCTCCGGTCCAGTTATTACACAGACTAAATGTAAGTTGAAGTGAGAGCAGACTGTCGATACTGGTTAAGGGTGTGTAGGGTGACAGTGACACCCAGCCTAGGTTCTAGGTCCAACCCCCAACCTCCAGAGTCGAGCTGCAGGCAAAACGAAGAGCAAGATACCCTGCTCTTATCTCACAAAAGTACTAAATCACGTCGGACAAGTAGGACAAAAGCATTTCCACAACGACCGAAGTTTTATTGTCTTTGCGTGGTGCACATCGTGTCTCGTCACATGTCAAGGCTAGCCTTCCCAAATGTCGAAGGGTTTCCTAGCATGACTCAAGCATTGGTTGAGGATGGGAAGGTAAACACAGTACAGTTGAACTCCCGTGTGTAAACAGAGACAGGCGTTGATGGACATCTCTACAGGTGCATAAGCACCTGCATCATGGGTATTATATCCGTATTGCATGCTAAGCTGGCCTACTGGGGTTAGGGGTTAAGGGTTAGGAGTCAGGAGTGAGGGTGAGGAATAAAGGTGAGGAGTGAGTGTAAGGGGTTAGGAAATAGGGTTACGATTTAGGAGGAGCACCAACCTGAACGTATGAACGGGGAGCGGCTCCTTCTGGCCTTGTCCTCTCATCTGAAGCACCTCCTTGGATGCCTTCCTCAGCCTCCTCTCTGCCGCCTCCTCCTGCCGCTGCTCCTGCTGGCTTTGGTTTGCCTGTGGAGCAACGGGATCTCCTCAGAACCTCCTATACCACTGGCTAAAAACACACAGCACCTCCTCCTCTACCAGTAAGCACACAGCACCTCCTCCTCCTCTACCAGTAAGCACACAGCACCTCCTCCTCCTCTACCAGTAAGCACACAGCACCTCCTCTTCCAGTAAGCACCTCTTCCTCTACCTGTAAGCACCACTTCCTCCTCTACCAGTAAACACGCAGCCACTCGTCTGACCGAGGCGTTTAAAATGAAAGAAGATGAGGTACACTTTCATTTTAACTTGGCTTAACACAAAAAGATTGTAGTTTGTCTCCAAACACATATACTTTGGCACTGTGATTATTAGCCTACCTGTGATTGGCCGCTGACCAGTTACCTTCCCCGTAGACAGCCAGGAGCAGCTGATAATACAATTGACCAACTGCATCTTGTTGTGTTGTTACTGGCGCTCGTTTTGAATAAGCGACTATTCGCTACACAACCCCCCTTTCGGACTCACAATGGTTAATTTGGAATTAAACTACTGGTCTGACTCTAGGTAAGACAGGCAAACGCCAATTCCCAGATATCATTTCCATCAAGCGACATAGCGCCGCTTTAATACAAGCGACATAGTGCCGCTTTAATACAAGCGACATAGTGCAGCTTTAATACAAGCGACATAGCGCCGCTTTAATACAAGCGACATAGTGCAGCTTTAACACAAGCGACATAGCGCCGCTTTAATACAAGCGACATAGTTCAGCTTTAATACAAGCGACATAGTGCAGCTTTAACACAAGCGACATAGTTCAGCTTTAATACAAGCGACATAGTGCAGCTTTAACACAAGCGACATAGTTCAGCTTTAATACAAGCGACATAGTGCAGCTTTAATACAAGCGACATAGTTCAGCTTTAATACAAGCGACATAGTGCAGCTTTAATACAAGCGACATAGTGCAGCTTTAACACAAGCGACATAGTTCAGCTTTAATACAAGCGACATAGTGCAGCTTTAACACAAGCGACATAGTGCAGCTTTAACACAAGCGACATAGTTCAGCTTTAATACAAGCGACATAGCGCCGCTTTAACACAAGCGACATAGTGCAGCTTTAACACAAGCGACATAGTTCAGCTTTAATACAAGCGACATAGCGCCGCTTTAACACAAGCGACATAGCGCCGCTTTAAAGAGCGCGTGCTGACCTGTCTCTGGGCCTCGCGCAGCAGGCAGCGGAAGCGCTGGTCTCTGAGGGCCCAGTGGGGGACCTCGGGGGCCGGGCCGGGGTGGGGCTCCTCCAGGCGGACCTTCAGCTCCCTCAGGGCGCTGAGCTCCTCGCCCAGCTGCCGCTGGCGCGTCCTGCAGGCCTGGAGGTCCAGCTCCAGGTCCAGGGAGGTGCGCGTGGGCTGCTCCGCCAGGGAGGAGCGGTACGACTGCTGCTGCTGCACACACACACACACACAGGAGCGCACACACACACACACACACACCAGAGCGCACACACACACCAGAGCGCACACACACACGCACCAGAGCGCCCACACACACACACACGCACCAGAGCGCCCACACACACACACACATACCGGAGCGCACACACACACACCAGAGCGCACTCACACACACACACCAGAGCGCCCACACACACACCAGAGCGCCCACACACACACCGGAGCGCACACACACACACACACACCAGAGCGCCCACACACACACACCAGAGCGCCCACACACACACACACACACATACCGGAGCGCACACACACACACCAGAGCGCACACACACACACACACCAGAGCGCCCACACACACACACCGGAGCGCACACACACACACCAGAGCGCCCACACACACACATACCGGAGCGCACACACACACACCAGAGCGCACACACACACACCAGAGCGCACACACACACACACACACACACACACACACACACCAGAGTGCCCACACACACACACACACACACCAGAGCGCACACACACACACACCAGAGCGCCCACACACACACACACACACACACACACACACACCAGAGTGCCCACACACACACACACACACACACACACACACACCAGAGTGCCCACACACACACACACACACACCAGAGCGCACACACACACACACCAGAGCGCCCACACACACACCAGAGCGCCCACACACACACACACACACACACACACACAGTGAATTTGAAGTTGAAAAAAGACTGAAAAGAGGACATCGCTGTAGCTTGATCAAAGATCGAAGCCGTTCCAGAAGGTTCCGGAGACGCGTCTGTACCTGCTTGTAGCGCAGGGTTCTCCTCTCCAACGTGTTCCTGACGAACGGGGACTTCTTTGGTAGCGTGGAGCTGTCACTGTCGCTGCGATACAGCTGAAGAGAGAGTTATTATCCACACAGTTAATGTGTGTGTGTGTGTGTGCTCTGGTGTGTGCGTGTGTGTGCTCCGGTGTGTGTGTGTGTGTGTGTGTGTGTGTGTGCTCCGGTGTGTGTGCATGTGTGTGCTCCGGTGTGTGTGTGTGTGTGTGTGTGCTCCGGTGTGTGTGTGTGTGTGCTCCGGTGTGTGTGTGCTCCTGTGTGTGTGTGTGTGTGCTCCGGTGTGTGTGTGTGTGTGTGTGTGTGTGTGTGTGTGTGTGTGTGTGTGTGTGTGTGTGTGTGTGTGTGTGTGTGTGTGTGCTCCGGTGTGTGTGTGTGTGTGTGTGCTCCGGTGTGTGTGTACTCCGGTGTGTGTGTGCTCCGGTGTGTGTGTGCTCTGGTGTGTGTGTGTGTGTGCTCTGGTGTGTGTGTGCGTCCTCACCCTGCAGACGTACTGACTGCGGGCCCCGGGGGAGAAGGTCTGGGAGCGGACGATGGTGCTGCTGCGGATGAAGGGGGAGGCGTGGCCCCAGCGAGCCCCCCGGACCCTCACCTGCTCCGGGTACATACCCTCCGTCATGGTGGCCTTCTCCACCTGCCGCACGCACGCACACACACACACAATTGTGAAAACAACAACAGCACTGTGACAACAAAAAACAACACTGTGAAAACAGCACCAACGTCTAGGGGTGTAGATCGGAGCCTTCATGACGATTCGATAGAATCGATTTCTTAAGCCAACAATTCGATTATTTTGATACTTCTGAATCCCCCACGATACGACTTCGATACGATTCAATACTCAATATTCTTAATATAATATCTATCTAATAAATCAACAAAAAAATAATAATTCGCCTTTCATTGTGAATACAGAAACAGTATTCTATACACACTTAAGTGTTAAAAATAAATAATAATAATATATATATATATTTTTTTAATAATCGATACTCTTGCGGACAAATCGATGCTGTATAAAAAAATCGGCTGTATAATTGATAATAATCGATAATATTTACACCCCTACCAACAACAACAACACCAACGACAACAACACTTTGACAATGACAACAACCACACCCAGACTGCAACACTATTACAAAAAACAACACTGTGAAAACAACAAGACCACCACCACCACCACCACAGCTCCACCCAGTGTGTGTGAGGGGGCGGTGTTACCTTGGCGGCGGGGGCTCTGCTGGCGGCGGGGGCCACAGTGTAGCAGAGCCCCTCCTGACAGGGCCCGGGGAACGGGGCACTGCTGCTGCACCCGCTGTCCACCGACTCCGCCTGCCAGCTCCTGCAACCCGCGACGCAGACACACCAGGTGAGGGTTTAGGGTGAGCCTCGCCCCGGCTCGCGGCGCGGCTGGGGCCAGGTCGGCGGAATGTGAGGCACGCCGAGAGGGGGAGGACCATCCCACACACAGGTGCAGGTAGACGACACGCTGGACGCGTGACGGTGTGATTTATGGCATTTTAACAGGCACGCACAGGCTAGGAGCGCTGCGCAGCTGGGCCATTGAAATAGTTTTGATACCTTATTTATACCTTATTCACACACACACACACCTCAAATCTAAATTAATATATTGTAATTGTTACCTCAGGTAATGTTACCTCATTTATTCTCATCCAGTTGAGACATGTACATTTCTATCTAACAACAGTGTGAGAGCAGAGACGAACACGGGACGAACCTCTCCGAGTTTGCCTCCACGTTGTCCCTCCTCCCCCGTCTCTCCCGCTCCGCTTCCTCCAGACGAACGGCCGCGTCCTGGAAGGACAGAAGAACGTTAGGGCTACGATCGTAGGGGTGCTTGAGCCCCTGCCCTTTTTGCCTCGTATTAAAAAGTGCCCTCTGAGTGTTCGATCGAAGGCCCCCCCCCCCCCGTCAACAATCGCGCCCGCAACTGCGCTCGTCCGTGATTCCCCGCCCCCCCCCCGCGCGGCAACAATCGCGCCCGCAACAGCGCTTGTCCGCGATCCACCCCCCTCCCCAAACAATCAACAATCCGGCCCCTGCCCCTCAAAACCCCTGTGCACGTGCCTGAATAGGAATGCATAAACAAGTGTGCATGTGCGTGTGCGTGTGTGTGTGTACCAGGCCTCTAGCTCTGAACTCGTCCTCCTGGCCGTCATGTTGCTGTCTGCTGTGACTTCTCTGCTCGGCTCCGCCCACCATCTGCACTCTCAGCCAATGGAAAACCATCTCCAGACCCCCCTCACAATCTGCCAAACCCAGCTGGGCCGTGCCCTGCAACGCACGCACGCACATGCACACGAACGCACACGCACACACACACACACACACACACAATCAGGAGTTTTCCATCAGGGTTACTGAAATGCATGGGGTGTCATAATAATAATAATATTCATTTCATATAATGATAATTTAATCCTAATGGATACTTAAGTATTTTGTGTGGAGTGATTTTTAAAAGTTAATAAGGAGACTTGGAATAAACACAAATTGAGAAATCTGTTTTAAATTGAACAAGAAGTCACAGTGCCACCTCTTGTGAAACCCCAGTTACTACAAGTCATGTTTTACTGCTGACACCCTGGTTATCACAGCCAATCAGAAACCAGCCTCGATTCCGTTTCACCCATAGGTGTCACACTCTCCCCTGTGGGTCGAGATTCTGACCTTACGGTAGTGGGGTAGAGGAGGGTGCCTGGACTACACTAGGGGGAAGGGTGGGAGGAAAGATGGAGAGACAGAGCGAGAAACAGAAAGAGACACGGAAGGAAACAGAAAGAGAGACACAGAGCGAGGCCGCGATAGAGACACACAGCGAAAGATGGACCGATCAACAGAGAGAGAGAGAGAGAGAGAGAGAGAGAGAGAGAGAGAGAGAGAGAGAGAGAGAGAGAGAGAGAGAGAGAGAGAGAGAGAGAGAGAGAGAGAGAGAGAGAACTGAATTCAAGTTCTGTTGAATTGAACCGAAAGACGGAGATACAGACACACTAGGGGGGTAACGGATGGGAGAAGGGGGATGAAGCCCGGCCTACCAGCAGCTCCTCGTGGGCCTGCGCTCCGAGCGAGCAGAGCGAGAGCTGGAGGGCGCAGGGCGCCAGGGCGGCGGTCGCCACGGGGATGCGGAAGCCCTCGTTGAAGGAGATTTGAGGCGTGGGCTCCAGGGCCTTGCAGCAGTAGAAGGCGCAGCAGGACCGGCTGGCGTCCACCGGCACCAGGTGCACCTTCACGTACCTGCGGCACCCCAGGACAACACCAGGTCATACAGGACAACACCGGGTCATACAGGACAACACCAGGTCATACAGGACAACACCGGGTCATACAGGACAACACCAGGTCATACAGGACAACACCGGGTCATACAGGACAACACCGGGTCATACAGGACAACACCGGGTCATACAGGACAACACCGGGTCATACAGGACAACACCGGGTCATACAGGACAACACCGGGTCATACAGGACAACACCGGGTCATACAGGACAACACCAGGTCATACAGGACAACACCGGGTCATACAGGACAACACCGGGTCATACAGGACAACACCGGGTCATACAGGACAACACCGGGTCATACAGGACAACACCGGGTCATACAGGACAACACCGGGTCATACAGGACAACACCGGGTCATACAGGACAACACCAGGTCATACAGGACAACACCGGGTCATACAGGACAACACCGGGTCATACAGGACAACACCAGGTCATACAGGACAACACCAGGTCATACAGGACAACACCGGGTCATACAGGACAACACCAGGTCATACAGGACAACACCAGGTCATACAGGACAACACCAGGTCATACAGGACAACACCAGGTCATACAGGACAACACCAGGTCATACAGGACAACACCAGGTCATACAGGACAACACCGGGTCATACAGGACAACACCAGGTCATACAGGACAACACCGGGTCATACAGGACAACACCGGGTCATACAGGACAACACCGGGTCATACAGGACAACACCAGGTCATACAGGACAACACCAGGTCATACAGGACAACACCGGGTCATACAGGACAACACCAGGTCATACAGGACAACACCGGGTCATACAGGACAACACCGGGTCATACAGGACAACACCGGGTCATACAGGACAACACCGGGTCATACAGGACAACACCGGGTCATACAGGACAACACCGGGTCATACAGGACAACACCAGGTCATACAGGACAACACCAGGTCATACATGGAACCGTTCTCTGATGCCGCAGCAGGCAGGGGGCGCCAACGCGCAGACCCCCAGGTCTCAGGTCAACCCCAGCGGGGGGGCTAAGCCAAAAGATGTACTTGTCATTTACATTTTGTCTTTCATTCGAAGTGACTTACAGAATATATGTATTTATGTCATTAATGAGCAGGTAGATGTTAGGGCATCTTGCTAAATAAAAGCCCTACAGGTAGGCTACGGATGCTGCTTATATTTACATTCGGGGCATTTAGCAGATACTTTTATCCAAAGTGACTTATAATAAATAGATTTGCTCATGTAGCACTTAAAGTAGAAGTTTTGTAGCTACTCCAAATGTGATTCTGTGCTTTGATTCTCTGCCTCACTTGTAGGCTTTTAATAAGAGCAATACTTCAGCTCTGAGAATGCAGGAAGCGGTCAGAGTGACGGAGCCACGAGACAGTGTTTACATCCTGACACCGATCTCACTCGACACTCACACTTTGTGTCCGTCTCGCACTGTGGACTTGTTGAGATTCTTCAGCTGCAGGAGATGTAACAGGAGACTCTGAGAGGTCGAGTCGTACCTGGAACGCATGTGGAGAGAGCGAGAGCGAGAGAGAGAGAGATTTTAACACTTACAATCAAAATGTGTATCATTACCAGTAATTGTAAAGTCATGCAAGTCTTTTGTAATCTTTAGTTTGTAATCTTTAGATTATTATAGATAAGAATCTTATTTGCATGCATATGCATTTGCTTTGGCTTATGTTATTTTATTCTTTCCATGCCATTGAAACCCTTTGAATTGAATGGAGACACAGAGATGCTGTTCCGAAGTACAGAGGTGAGTGTCAGTGGAACGGGTCTTGTGTCTGGGTCTGCTTGTGTCGGTGCTGGGGGTCCCGTACTCACAGCACTCCCAGATGGATCTGGACCGGCTCGCTCACAGACGCCAGCTCCTTCATGTAGGCCAGCTCCTCAGACTCCTCCGTCCTGCAGGAACACACGTACAACCTCACTTGATAACTTAGATTTTTACCACAAGGGCCAACATTTAAAGTATGAATTCAGTCATGCAAGGTTCAACTCACTGACGGCCTTACATTTAAACCCACTGACGGACAAATGTCAGAACTCGCCGGCTCACATTTTCAATTTTCTACTAACATTTTAACTAATTTTATATCACTCACTCAAATGTTAACTCACTGACTGGCATCTTGCCTGACTGAAATATTGTTACTGTAGGTCACACAAACTACTGGAATCTGAAACGGCGAGGCCATGGCCCTGTTTACAAGAGACAAATAGATTCTACAACCATTCTTGAATTACCCTTGTGTCGCATTTAAAAAATATATCTGTTTACAGGAAGAGGCAGCGCACTCACAACCGTCTCTCTCAGTCTATATGGGTAGTTCACCAGAGATCCCCCTGGACATGCGCTTGTGCACACAGATCTTCAGATATTTATAACATCCATGGTTTTTGCATCATAGTCAGTCAGGACAGCAACCTCTCTCTCTTCATTCTAGATTGAATGTAGCATGAACCACCTCCGGAGGTGGATTTGAAACGGTTGTCTCCATCTCTTGTACAACGGTTCCTGCCTGTGCGGACCGAGAAAACATCTCACAATCTCTAGCTCACAACCACTCTCAACTCCCGATTTAAAGAGACGCTAAAAGCAGGGCCCATGTGAGCCGTCTATGACTTTGACTATGTCCTCAAGTGTAGTTTCTTCCTCGACCACTAGATGGAGCCAGTGCTACAGCGAGACGGGGGAGAGGGACGTGGAGCAACAAACTGGGAGGAGAGATGGAGTGGAGAAACAAACTGGGAGGAGAGATGAGAGGGAGAGAGAAGGAACCAGCGAGAGAGAGAAGGAACCAGTGAGAGAGAGAGAGAGAGCGAAAGAAGAATTGAATTGATATTCAAGCTCTTATGTATTGAAATCAAGTGAGAGGCTGAGAGAGACACAGAGACAGAGAGAGACACAGAGACAGAGAGAGACACAGAGACAGAGAGAGACACAGAGACAGAGAGAGACACAGAGAGACAGAGAGGGAGACAGAGACAGAGAGGAGACAGAGACAGAGAGACAGAGAGGGAGACAGAGAGAGACACAGAGACAGAGAGAGACAGAGAGACACAGAGACAGAGAGACACAGAGACAGACACAGACACAGAGAGAGACAGAGAGAGACAGAGACACACAGACAGAGAGAGACACCGAGACAGAGGGTAGGGCGCTCCTCACCGCCGGCCCCAGGCCTCGAACACCCCGCTGTCCGTGGCCAAAGCGTCTTCCGAGGGGCCCGCAGACACACGTCGCGCACGGCGCCCGCTACGGTTGGCGCTGTTGCACCTCAGGGTGACTCCTGGACACACACACACACACACACACACACGGTCATTCAGTGGATTGACATACACAGCTTAGTTCAGAGAACGTAAAAGACGGTTTTTAAACGTTGCCGTTTCAATCCTGCAGTAACTCCAAGGTGTGGTCCCGTTTGGACGGCGAACGCCTTGCATGGCAGCGCCGTCTCTCAGGTCACCGAGGGCTCCGGGGTCAATGAGGTCACTCGCCTGCGGAGGTGAACGCCCCCTGGTGCCCGGCGTCTCTCGGCGCGGCGCCCGTCTCCTCCGGGAGGGGCGGGGCTTGCTGGCCCCGCCGGCCCTCCAGCAGACAGCGGCCCGCCAGCTCCAGGTACTCCTCCGTCATCTGGGCCAGGGGGCAGTCCTGAGACCCCGCCCCCGCGGCCGCCAGCGTCGCCACCGCCGCCGCCGCCGCCGTCGTCGCGTGGGGCGTGTCCAGCGGCGAGCTGGGCGGGGACAGCGAGGAGAGCGAGGAGCGGGAGGAGAGCGAGGCGAGCGAGTGCGGCGTGTCCTGCGAGCGCTTGGGCTTGCCCTGCAGGGGCGGGGCGGCGGCCTCGCAGGCGGCGGTGGCGGCGGCGTCCCGGGCGGCGGCGGCCAGCACGTCGGCGGGCGGCAGGTAGCGGGGGTGGGGCTCGTGGGCGTCGTCGTGGCGCTCGTACTGCGGCACGCCGTAGATGTCGCTGAAGCTGATGGAGCTGAGCGAGCCGCGGCTGGACGCCAGGGAGCCCCGGCTGGACGCCAGGGAGCCCCGGCTGCTGCTGGACGACACGGTCAGGGAGCTGGCTGAGAGGCTGGGGGGAGGAGGAGGAGGAGGAGGAGGAGGAGGAGGAGGAGGAGGAGGAGTTGGACATCAGTACTCGATGGATACAATAAAACAACAATTCCAATACAAGAAAACAACAATTCTAACATGGATATTGAATACGACATTAGTAGTACACCAGCACTAGTCCTACATGTATACAACATGATCAATGATCCGGAATAATACAATAGTACCAGTGCTAGAGAAAGTCAACAAACAACCCCAGTAATATGGTGCATTTGATAAAACCCAAATACTAGAAGAGCACGATAACAAAGTGGAATAATAATAACGTAGTGTGTGGAAAAAGAGTGTGTGGAAGCATGCCATTAGCCAATCATAGAGGACAAGGGTGGACATTACGGTATGCCTATCGTCTGAGTCACGCAGCGATAGTGCACGCCACCCAAAGTATAACTAGCAGTGGGCATTAACCATGGGGTGCACACACACACACACACACACACACACACACACACACACACACATAGAAAGACAGACACACAGAGACACAGACAGACAGGCAGACAGACAGGCAGGCAGACAGGCAGGCAGATAGACAGGCACCTCTTGAGCTGGGAGTGCAGGTAGGTGGTGAGCCGTGTGGTCTCCTCCAGCTGTCTCAGTAGGATGTTCCTCTTCTCCTGTAGGAGGATCCTACCGGGACACATAAGATGTAAACCTACCTCACCACAGCAAACCCTTTCACAACCAACCGGCAATACCAATCCGTACCATTTGTAACCGTTATCTGTAAACCTACGCTGTGTTTCCAGATCCAAAAAACATCGGTGCACAAAACCACTGTCATCTGGGATGACAGTGGTATTGTGGTGGTTTTGGCGTTCGGTGGTGACATCAACAGCGTTAATATAGACCTAAAGGATCGCTGATGGCACCTTCTGCTCCTCCCTCTGCTTCTCCTTCCTTCTATCCTCCTCCCTCTCTTCTTCCTCCCTCTCCTCCTCCGTGTCTCTCTCCTCCTCCTCACTCCCATCCTCCTACTCATCTCCCTCCTCCCTCTCCTCTGCCTCATCACTCTCCTCCTTCTCACTCTCATCTTGTCCTCCATCATCTTATCCACCTCCTCCCTCTCCCTCTCCTCCGCCTCATCTTCCTCCTACATCTCCTCCTCCTTTCCTCTCATCTTCCTCCATCTCCTCCTCCTCCTCTCTATCCTCCCCCTCCCCCTCCTCCGCCACCTCCTCCTCCCGTACCTCTGGTTGGCTCCCTGGTTCTGGGAGGTGTGGGCCCTCTGCACCTCCTCCTCCAGCCGCTGCCGCTCCTCCTCCAGCTGCAGGGAGGTGTCGGGGGGCTGCGGCTGCTGGCCGAGGAGCGTGATCTCCTGGAGGAGCGCCTCCTTCTCGCGGACCAGCTGCATGAAGCCCCGGTCCCGCTCCGCCTCCGCCTGGCCCGACCAGCTCTCCCCCTCCAGCTGGGCCAGCTGCTGCTGGATGCTCTGCACCCTGACGGGGACACCATCATACCAGGTATTATATACCAGCTATCCTACACTACAGGGACACCATCATACCAGGTATTATACCATCTATCCTACAATACAGGGACACCATCATACCAGGTATTATACCAGCTATCCTACACTACAGGAACACCATCATACCAGGTATTATACCAGCTATCCTACATTATCATATTATATATTGTACCATCTATCCTTCATGTACATTATCATGTTATACCATCTGTCTTACATGTACATTATCATATTATACCATCTATCCTTCAGGTACATTATCATATTATACCATCTATCCTTCATGTACATTATCATATGAGATATGATACCATCTATCCTACATGTACATGATCATAATACGAGTTATTATACCATCTATCCTTCAATGACATTATATTATACCATCTGTCTTACATGTAAATTATCATATTATATATTATACCATCTATCCTACATGAACATTATCATATGAGATATACCATCTATCCTATATGTACATTATCATATTAAACCATCCATCCTCCATGTACATTATCACATGATATATTTTATAATGATCCATTTGCTGAATAAGACGCCCTTTACATTCACCTACATTTGCTCGCACACAGCTCTTTATTATACTCTGATACACTATATCTTTACATTCTACGTTACTGGGGCCTTGCAGAAAAGTGTAGGAGGGCAGCACTGTACGCCTATCCGGTAAGACTGCCAAAAAATATCCATACAGGTGCCTTCTGAGGACCTCAGTGAGGACGGCACAATCCCGGCCTGAGACCGAGACTGTCTAAGGCTCAAATAAAACGATGTTTATATGTTTGACTTCAGACTGTGACTCAGAGACGGAACACAGAAGTTTCCACAGGTCCTGCTCTCGCCCTCTCTCCATCACCTCTGATCTCATAGTTGGCATTTGAGTAGTCAGCATAGCAACATGAACACCCCCCCCCCCCCCCCCGTCCTCAACACACACACACACACACACACACACACACACACACACACACACACATCATGGCTAACATAATGCATACTTACATACATACATTTTATTGGTTAGTTATTTCATGGCAGGGTGCAGGTTGTGCATGTGACATGTCTGCATGTTGTGTGTGGATGTATGTTGTCTGTGTTCATGTTATGTTTGTGTACATGTCACGTGTGTGTATTTTGCTTGTATATGTTGTGTGTGTGTGTGTGTGTGCATGTTGTCTATGTGTATGCTGTCTGTGTGTACATGTTATGTGTGTATGGTGTCTGTGTGTATTTTGTTTGTGCAGGTTGCGTGTGTACATGTTGCCCGTGCTAGTTCTGTGCTAACTCAAACTGTGCTAGCTCCAGCTTGGTGATTCGCTATACTTACTTCTTCTTGGCCTCTTCATACTGCCAGTTGAGCTTCACTTTGTCCACCAACGGAGACGAATCTGGGGAACCGTACTGGCAGAGAAGAGGAGATTAAATGACAGGGCCATGTCAGATCTTTAGCTGGATACAGTTGATGCCCAATATTCACTTTACACAGTCGCCCGGGTTGTGTCATGTCTGTATATGTATTGAGTTACATATCGGCTTCTACTTTTCAGTTATGTTTGTTTAGCAACGAGCGTAAGAAAATTCCCCCTGCACTTGTTGAGTGGTCATGTAACTCTTGAATTTTATTTGACCATTTGAAGAAGTTAAAGCACTGTAAGAGTTTAAACACACACACATTGTGATGCCAAAATACACACCAGAGATGTAGTGCTGATGCTAACTACACAGTAGGAGTGTAAGTACACAAGGTGGACTTAAAAACTGGCATCAGAGAGATTGATGGAGTGGAGGTTAAATCACATCAACCGTGTCACCTTTTGGAAGGTTCTATAAAAGTATCATGTGGTCCCCTGCTTCTATAAAATAATAAAGCAGTCACCAAGATTCGTATATAATTAATTCATAAATTCCAGCACCCTGTAAAACGTTATTTGGCACATTCAAATTAATGTTAACAGACTCATATAACATCTTGAATTATCCTCAAACATTTCTTCATGCTTCTCATTCCACCGTGTCGCGACTTGCAAGAGAACGCAAAAAATGTCTTGAGCTTGCAATCCATCAAGTGCCATCAAGCGTCACCTAGCAACCCAGTGACTTGTTTATCAGCTGTTTTCATGGCGTTGGGCGACATTCATTTTGAGGGCTGCAACTATGCTCTGGAAAAGCTTTAGGTTTGGATATGAAATACAAATGGATAAGTTAGACAGGTATTAGGTTATAGATTTATTGCCTTTATTTTCTATCTATTTTTTATTTTATTACTAACTTAACTTTATTTTTACCAGAGAGATACATGATCTGATACCAGAGAGACTGGGTTAGAGTCCTAGAATCTGGGTTGGAGTCCCAGAGAAAGGACCAAGTTCCTTTAGGTCTGGTTGGAGTCCTGACGTGGGTATCAGAGAGATACATGATCTGATAGAGACTTTAGGTCGGGTTGAAGTCCCGACGTGGGTAAGGACCAAGTTCCTTTAGGTCGGGTTGGAGTCCCAACGTGGTTATACCAGAGAGACTGTTGATCTGATCTTAAATACATTGCACTTTCTAAAATGCTTTTTTAACTTTGCCTTAATTTTACTTTTTTTCTTCTAATTATCTATTATTTTTATTGTATGACAATGTTTATATGTGAAGCACTTTGAGTCTGCCTTGTGTATGAAAAGTGCTTTATAAATAAAGTTGCCTTGCCTTGCCTAGATAATTAAAGTTAAGCTATAAGGGAAAGTTAGCATAAAACGGTTAGAGCTAGGAATAAGGTTAGCTTTGGTGTGGCTAAGGTCTGGATGAGGACCAGGCTGAGGGCAGTGCATCGCAGCAACGCGCCCAGCAGCAGTCCCTCTAGCCGGGCCTGCAGTAGGGCCAGTGGCACCCTGGGGGCTGGAGGGCACCCTACCTCTCCCAGGTATTCTGTCTGGCAGCCCGTCTCGCAGAACTGCAGCTGATTGGCCAAGTCGCCCGCAGCGCTCACCGACTCGTCCCCTAGCGATGTGTTGCTATGGAAGTTCAGCGTCAGTTTAGCCAGGCTCTGATTGGTTGAGAGGAACACAGGAAAGGGAGAGAGTTGATGAAGGCGTAACAATAAAGACATGATGTTACCGGGACATGAACATGGATTTAAGTGAGGTTTTTTAGGGTTGTGAAAAGCATCTAAAATATTCAATTTGCTCAAAAACATTGGATTTTGGCTGTTTGGAGTTAACCCTGAAAAGTGAATAAGTAACAACATGATTTTGAAATCCCTTGATTGATTGTAAAATCATGTCCCCACTGTTGACCACTGGTTCAAGTTTAACTCTTTTCTTCTCAGGTACACAGAACCACACCTTTGTTTTGGAATGTATCAGTGGTTTTGACGTGGCTGATAATGTACCGACAACAGTGACTTGTTTGTGGCATACCAAATTCGATACCTATTTTACAAATCGGCCATTATAGTTGACATAGTAGACAAAGACAAATAGTCTACATTATTGCATCATCATTGGTCTCTGCAGGTGAAATACAGTCCCTGAAGTTTGTGTTTGGTTTTTGAGGAGACTACCTGGATGAGGACTACAGGTGTGGGAGGAGACTACAGGTGTGGGAGGGGCCTACCTGGATGAGGGCTACAGGTGTGGGAGGAGCCTACAGGTGTGGGAGGAGCCTACAGGTGTGGGAGGAGCCTACCTGGATGAGGGCTACAGGTGTGGGAGGAGCCTACAGGTGTGGGAGGAGTCTACCTGTATGAGGGCTACAGGTGTGGGAGGAGCCTACAGGTGTGGGAGGAGCCTACCTGGATGAGGGCTACAGGTGTGGGAGGAGCCTACAGGTGTGGGAGGAGCCTACAGGTGTGGGAGGGGCCTACCTGGATGAGGGCTACAGGTGTGGGAGGAGCCTACAGGTGTGGGAGGAGCCTAGCTGGATGAGGGCTACAGGTGTGGGAGGAGCCTAGCTGGATGAGGGCTACAGGTGTGGGAGGAGCCTACCTGGATGAGGACTACAGGTGTGGGAGGAGCCTACCTGGATGAGGGCTACAGGTGTGGGAGGAGCCTACAGGTGTGGGAGGAGCCTACAGGTGTGGGAGGAGCCTAGCTGGATGAGGGCTACAGGTGTGGGAGGAGCCTACCTGGATGAGGTCCTGCCTCTCCTTCTCGCCCGTGCTGATGGCCTTCTTGATGCTGCGCAGCTCGTTGAAGATGGCCTGCGCCTCGTCCAGCTTGTAGTTGGTCTGACTGCTGGACATCTTCCTGTCGATCCTGACAAACACAAGGAGTAAAGCATGCTTAATCATTCAGCAGACACTCTCACCCCAACCACTGTAACCAGGGTGAGCATCTCACACACACACACACACACACACACACACACACACACACACACACACACACACACACACACACACACACACACACACACACACACACACACACACACACACACACACACCACTGTGTTGGACTTTGGGACTCAGACCCTAAACCTTTCGGCTGACATGAAGGCCATTCATGTTTTTAATAATATTTAAATATCCTTTAAAAATAACCCTCATAAAGGAAAACATATACACAAAATGTACAACAAATATCAATAGTGTGTGTTCGTGCGTGTGTGTGTGTGTAGCCGAGTGAGGGAACAGTGAGTGAATGAAATGAGTGTACATTTTCATTCAGAAGGAGGTATGCGATGCTTCATCATCTCACTGGACATTAAGACACTCACCACGTCCTAATTATAGTCTGTGCATTCCCCCCCGCCCCCCCTCCTCTTTTGACACCTCATTATAATAACTCAAGTTAGAGATGACCTCGCTCCTTCCTTTACCAGAAACAGGGCCGCGTCTCGAAGGGGAAATGTTTTCATGGGAAACGCATCAGTATCAAGTCATGGTCGGGCGATTTCAATAAATTAAGTCATATGCTCATAGCAGCAGGGCCACTAACTTCTGAAATCACTCTTTCCACGAACAGCATCAAGAAACATTAAGCTAAATTATGTTGACAGTTGGGTCAGGGTAAACATTTATCTTAATCTGTTCTCACGTGCAGAGTCTTTTTTTTCTTTTTTAAAGGCCCAGTTTCAAAGGCCAAAATAGTTGGGAAGTGAAACGTGAGCTAGCCTGCAGCGTAGCCAGCCATAGCCGAGTGCTAGCTCTCCCTGGCTAACAGAAATGCTCCCGAAAGAAGGGACTACAAATAAAC
The DNA here is from genome assembly GCF_964030765.1 of Micromesistius poutassou. Classification (NCBI taxonomy): domain Eukaryota; kingdom Metazoa; phylum Chordata; class Actinopteri; order Gadiformes; family Gadidae; genus Micromesistius; species Micromesistius poutassou. The sequence continues at coordinate 2,682 of NW_028177411.1, read as the reverse complement.
AAACTAGCTTGTGTTTTTTTCTTACCTCAGCCGCCAACACAGTGAACAATAATAGCAAACTACGTTTTCATACCGTACTATAACAGCTGACACAGCTAACAGACAACACCCCAGGACTACTAAAGTACCAACTACGATCCATTATCCCAATATGACTCCAAATTCATCCATCTTAAGGATTGTTTCAAATCTGTAGGGGAGCTTCAAGAGGCTCGGGAGGCCCCCTGAATCTGAAGGTGTGTGCGTATGTGTGTGTGTGTGTGTGTGTGTGTGTGAGGGGAGAGGAGGAGAAAGGAGGAGAAGGAGGAGGCCTGGGTGCCGCTAAGGGCCTGCATGCCTTGGACCTAGCCTTGGCATGTGGTTCTGGCCCCACCACAGCCCTCTCCCTCTTCAACAGCAGGTACTGTTCTGCTGCCCAGGGGCCTGGCCGCCCCTAAACAAGCAGTGCTTTGTCCCCCCGCGGCCCCCTTCTGCTGGCAGGCCCTGGGCTCTGCTCAGTGGCTCCACTACCTCTGGCTGTTTGTGTATATTTACCACTTTAAAGATAGAGATATATATATATATATATATATATATATATATACACATATATATATTTACGCACAATTTAATATTTATAAATTCCTACACGCTTAATGTATGTTCATAGACACGGATATATCCATCTATTAGATTAGAGACATACATACTTACATACGTACATAAATATGTATGCATTTGCGCCAGCAGCTAGAATGCTGATGGTGGTTGGGGAGGGGCTGATGGGAGAGGGGAGGGGCTGATGGGACGGGGGGAGGGGGGGGGGCGGGGGTTTCCATCAGGTGGGGGTTCTTTGGACTCCCTGCTGTGGCGCAGGACGAAGGGGAAACGAGCGGCCATATTGGCAACATCAGCTGAGATAGGAAACAATAGAAACTGTTTGAACAATAGAAGCTTCTCCGGACAATTTAACTATTTCGAACAATAGAAACGATTAGAACAATCAACTATTCGAAGAATATAAACTGTTCCAAAAGAATAGCTGCCTGGGCTCCCTACCGCTGGGTGAACCACAACAAATTCAGGACTAGGTGTAAACATACACACACACACACACACACACACACACACACACACACACACACACACACACACACACACACACACACACACACACACACACACACACACACACACACACACACACACACACACACACACACACGGATGAATCTGTGTTTTCTGCAAGCTGTGTGTTGTGCTGGCTATTCTGGGAGCGGAGGGTTGTGTATTATCTAGCAGATAAGAGCCTGTGGCCAGGACTCAGGAAGAGCAGAGGAATGCACCCCCTCCCTCTCCTCCCCGCTCCCTCTCCACACAGCTACTTCCTGTCCGGGCCACGGCTCTGGACATCCTCTTCCTGGGGTGGAGTCCCCACGTTTCCGCTGAAAAAATTTCTCTATTGCTCTCCTCGAAATCTCCTCTCTTTTTTCCCCTCCTCTCCTCTCTCCTCCACACGCTCTTCTCCGCTCTCCTCGGCCTCTCCGCTCCACTCCACATACTCTCTTCTCTATTCAAATGCTCATCTCCTCCTCAAGCTGTCTTCCCCCGTCCTCTCCGAAACCTACACCCTCTCCTCAACTCAAACTCGCTCCTCTACTCAAACTCCCTCTCCTAACTCTCCCTCTTCAACCGTCGCCTCTCATCTCCTCAAACACTCGTCTTCTCAAACGCTACGTTTCTGTATCTTCAGAAACACATAGCCACTGGGAAATCAGTGGTGAGGAATAGTATTTAGTTCTGCTTATTTATAGAAACGTCGCCCGACAATTTTTATAAATAAAGTTTTCATAAGTTATGTTTTTTTTATTGACTGATTTGCTGTGCGGCTGTGCGGATTACACCTTCGTTATACAATTCATTATATGATTAAATTATATTAAGCTGTAGCCCGGAGCGCAACATAAGCTGGGAAATGTTTCTGGAAAGAGTCACTCTTAGTTATGATCTTGTTTTCATCACACACCATAAAAAAGCCTACTAATATAACATGACTCAGGTTCTATATACAGTTTTAACGGCTATCCAAGTACTTGAGTATGACTCCAATCTTCATTTTTGACAGAATACTCATGTTGGTGCTGCTTGTTTATAGCCTTCTGTCCACCGCGGTTTGTGTGAGTTCCTTTGGGCCAAGACACATTCGTTTTATTTGTAAATAACCGGAATAAACCCTGGTCGTAAAATGAGGGCAAGGTGACAGTTCTTAAACCGACAAGTTTTAAACCGACAGGCAGGTAAGCTAAGTGGAGTGTGGATGAGGAGGATGAGGGAGAGAGAGATGAAGACAGACAGAGAGAGGGTGTGTGTGTGTGTGACACCGTGAGAGTGTGTGTTGGGTGTCCATGGGTGGGAACCTGCGTGGGTGAGGTCAGTGTACTGGGGAGGAAGAGTAGGAAGGGTGGGCTCCGCGGGGGCACTCACTCACACACACACGTAAGACTTACTCCTGCAGGGTCTCCACGCCCATCTGGTTGTAGTGGAGCTCCTGCTTCATCTGGGCTAGTTCCTGCTTTAGCCTGCAGAGCTGGGGGGGGGGGAAAGAGAGAGAGAGAGAGAGAGAGAGAGAGAGAGAGAGAGAGAGAGAGAGAGAGAGAGAGAGAGAGAGAGAGAGAGAGAGAGAGAGAGAGAGAGAGAGAGAGA
>NW_028177412.1:0-1000 GCF_964030765.1 Micromesistius poutassou | reverse complement strand
TTACATACGGACTGCACTGTAAAAGCATGTAGGACATTTCAGTGGTTTTTAACCTATTCCATTCACTATACGCCAACTACCGGGCCAGCAGCTAACCCTAACGCTACAAACACTACTCAGGTCTGTGCATTGTGATCTCATAGTTTCCCTGGCAGTCTCCGTAATGCCCCATTGACTCTGGCAGTGACTCTGCCTCTACTCCACAGGCAGTCTAGGAGCCAATGGAGTTCTCTTTTACACAGTGTCCGCCAAACCACTCCGGGCCCGGGTAATTACCTTGTGGGACGCCAGCATGAACGCGGGCAGGCTGCTGCGGCGAGCGTGGCGATGGACGTGCTGCGTCGGTCTGGACCGGGGCCTGGCGTTGGCCCTGCAGCCCCTGACGGCAGGGCTTACATTAGACCGCAGGCTTGGATTGGCCGGCGGACTGTGGGCCGGACTCATGGACTTGGTGCTTGGTGTGTTTGACCTGCGATTCTGATTGGATCCAGGACTGTGGTTACAATTGGCATGGAGGCGTGAAGCCGGGCAGGCACAACGCGCACTGCCAGCTATTCGACTGGCGGAGGCCCAAGCTTCATCATCATCATCATCATCATCATCATGTAAATCCAAGTGGCCCAAGGAGCTCTCTGGTCCTCCTCTCCTAGCCAGCCTGGCCACCCCACCGCTAACCCCCTTCATGCCCTGCCTGGCGGGATCATGCACGGGGGGAAGTCTCCCCGCGGCTCTCTCTCCGTCCAAGAACGACCCCTCGCCCTTGGAGCTGGCGCGGTCGTACGACAGCGTCCTGTGCGGCGGCGCTGGGGGCCGGGTGTGCCGGGTGTCGCCGCGGTTACAGCACACCTCGGACGCCTTGGGCGACCGCGGCAGCTGGTCGGAGTTCCTTCGAGAGCCCAGCGTGCGGCCGCCCCCTCCGCAGAGGTTCCAGGGGGCGCCGCGGGACGGGGAGGGGGCCGTCGGGGGGGAGGTGACGCTGCGGGCGCCCACTGCGGAGGAC
>NW_028177413.1:7500-12500 GCF_964030765.1 Micromesistius poutassou | reverse complement strand
TTCAGCACTACCATGGTTCTGTTTTCTTTCTTGCTTTCTTTCTCTCTCTCTCGTCACACCTTTTATTTGTCCTCCCACCGTTGTTTTCTGTCGCTATCTGTCCTGGTCGTCTGTTTTTCCCTCCATTAAATGCTATCTGTCAGTCAGCCTGCCTGAAGCCTTTTAGGTTTCACTCAGCGACGTCTATTAAAGACATTTTCTTGATGTTTCTTTTATCCACTGGTAAACCTGGTCAAAACATTCCATCCCACTTCCTTTTTTATGCCCACCTTTCCCAGCTACACTGTCACATTTAGTCCACTCTCTCTCTCTCTCTCTCTCTCTCTCTCTCTCTCTCTCTCTCTCTCTCTCTCTGTCTCTCTCTGTCTCTCTCGTGACACACCAAGCCTTTTATTTCAGCACTTATTTCAAAACGAGTACACCATGTGCTCCCATGCCCCCATTAAACTGCACCTAACTATACTACCCCCTCTCCTGCTCATGGTTATTCTTGTATTTTTCCTTCCATGCAGATGACTTCAAGTCTGAGTTGAGGGAGCAGCTTCCCCTAATCGCGGGGTCTGCCGCTGCCGGAGTGGTCTTCATCGTTTCTCTGGTGGCCATCTGCATCGTGTGCAACAGGTATACCTTATATATATATATATATATATATATATATAAACAGCCCTAACACTAAGCCAGTCAGTCTGTGCTTTTCTGTCGCATAGTGCTTTAAGAAATCCTTTCAATGCTGCACATCTCTAGGCCAAATTGCAAAGCAGATGGCCTACACTTACAGCCACACACCTTTAATTTTAACATCCCTTTTTTTATTTATGAATCTGAACTATCCTTTTTTTCCCACGTTGCTTTTTTAGCTTCGATTTTAATGGTCCTTATTTTTGCGGGGTAGTCGTATCATAAAATTCGACATCAAAAACTTTTCCCAAAGTGCGCTTATATTGCAGCATGTTAGCTTCCCACAACGCGTTTGACGACGGTGAAATCGCCATAAGCAACGGAGCACGTCTGGCCCATTCATTAGAAGCAAAAAAAAACACTGAAGTCTAAGTGACGCAACAGATGTAATGAGAAAAGGAGGCCGGGTCAGCAAGGCTGGCCTTTTTTCAAATTGAAAAGCTTACTTCTGATTCAAGGACTTCACCCGGGCCGCGTTGACGTAGGAACGCACTCGAGCCAGGCTAATTCAATCCCCTACCGCCGCCGCGTCACCGCGCCGTCACCTCCTCAGCCGCGCGCTCTTAGGAGGCAAAAAGACAAAAAAAAAAGGAAAAGTGCATCCGTTTATTTTTTTACCGCAGTGCTGGGTACAGCGAGCGTGGAACCAATAAGTGTTCATCAAGCGAGCGCCGGTCTCTTTTGATGTTTGAGGCGGCGGCGACAGATGAAAAGCGTAGAGATACTATCAAGGCCTAATTAAAATCGGCTCATTTTCATAAACTTCATTTGCCACTGCTAACCCGCTGCAGCGGATTCAATTTCAGCACTTTTTTTCCCCATCTTTCGGTAGGACATGCAGGGACGCACACGCACGCACGCACAAACACACGCACACACGCGCGCACACACACGCGCACGCACACGCACACGCACACACACACGCACACGCACACGTAGTGTAATATAGGCCTTTCTTGTGCACTCTTTCATCCCTTCATGATGCGTTTTCTCTCTCTCTCTCTCTCGCGCTCTCTCTGACTCTCTCTCCCTCTCTCTGATTCTCTCTCTCTCTCTCTCTATCTCTCTCTCCCCATCGGTCAATATCTCTCTCTCTACAGGAAAAGGGCATACACTAAGGAGGCCGTTTACAGTGACAAGCTGCAACACTACAGCACGGGGCGAGGTGAGTCCGCCGAGTTGATCCCCATCCCATCCATCCACTCACCCACCCAACCACCACCCACAACCCACCCACCAGCCACCACCCACCACCCACCACCCATGGACGCCTCACTACCCATCTCTCTCTCACCCTCACTCCAAATAGCCCTCGTCAGTTCAGCATTACAGCATCCGCACACACGTTCCCACGTACCTTGTAGATACATCCGGATCATAGGCATCGCATATCGAATGTTGATTTTTCGATTTGAAAGTTACCGTCGGTTTAAAGGTTTGAGTCCAACTGGAAACAGTGCTGCTAAGTTAGCATCAGTTATTATCATATATTTAAAGCGTCTGCTAAACGGCGTATACCGTGGATGAGCCTTGTATGTGTATCCTTGTTGTATGAGCATTAGCCTGAACTGGTTGGTCGTCACAAAATGAAACTTTTGGAGGGAGAAGATGTCTCAACGCAGAGGTGAACAGACTTGTGTTCGGCCTTCTCAATTTCTTTTGACATTGATTGCCGTTAGTCTTTAAAAGCGTAAGGGCAGGATAGCTTAGCTTTTGAGCCATGACTTGATCCCTCTGTCAGTGGCCCTGACCGGTTCAGGGGAAGCAGCCTCGAGGGACAATAATCGCAAGCGCCCTGTACACAAAAGCCACGCACACACACACACACGCACACACACACACACACACACTACATACTGACACGCGCACATGCTCACAAAAGGCTACATTCTGTCCCTCAAATGAAAGACTTATGTAGTGCCGACCCAGCACTCTGAAAAGGGGGGGGTTCACTGGAGGGGAAGGAGTTTTGTCGAGGCTGACACCACAAAGCGTTTCAGCACACTTACTTTGTGTCACGGCTGCAGCGGTGGCCGGCCGGGCAGCTCATTAAAAACACTGTGGGCAGGACAAAATGGCTCCCGCTTTCCTCTCTCTCTCTCTCTCTTTTTTTTTTTTTGTTCCTTTTTATTTCTGCGACTCTCAAAAGGGTAACTTCTGTCACAATAAATTTTCCGGGGGGCAAAAGAGAACACAATTAACGTAAGTGGGAATAATAAACAAAGGGATGTTGGGGCGTTCGTTTCTTTTTCAAACTGAAACGTTAATCATCAAATGAGCAGTTTGAAGTTGGGAGGGTGGGGGGGAGGGGTAGAAAATTAAATGAAATGCTGATAAGGACCCGTTCAGAGTTATTTCATGCAGCCATCGCGGAAATGCCAGCCAGTCATAACCGTAATGTACAACCGCCACCCACAATGCATTGTTCCTTCTCTCTGCCCCCCCCCCCCCCCCACCCCCCACCCCTCCCGATTTGAGTGACAGTTTGTAATTACAGTTATTCAAGCTAAACAATAAAACCCAGAGACTTGGCCAATTGTTTTTCGGGTGAACCAATCCCCCAAACGTTTGGGTGTCTCGGTGCAGCTGTCGCGGGCTATAATGTGGAGGGAATCTACGGCTCCCCGGTAGATCCTCTGTAGCCTGGCCAAGTAGGGGCCTCCCTCACACACACACACACACACACACACACACACACACACACACACACACACACACACACACACACACACACACACACACACAGGTCTTATTTCTCCTTACTGTAGAGGTCCAGGCTGGGAGAGAGTGGTACAGCTGAACGGACACGCTCACGCTTGTCAAACCTTAAACACATATAGTATGCACAGCGCGCCCGGTGTAAAGGGGGGGGGGGGGGGTGGTGGTTGGGAAGTCGGGTTACAGCAAAAAGAGAATGGATTTGTACAGGCTGAGAGGGAGGGCGGGGCATAGGGTGTGCAGGTGAACAGGGACATGACTCTATACATGCGTACTTCCCACTCAGAGCCACCGGACAGTCCTAAAAGTACCGAAACGAAACGAAACAAGCCCCAGAATAATATTTTTCGGGATATTCCGACAAACGTCAGCGTCTACCGATCAAAGCCGCTTTAGGGTAGATTCGAGAGCTGTGAAAGAGAATGCAGATGAGAGACTAACTGAGCAATTTGAAGACTGAACAACCCCCCAAAAAAAGTTGTCTCCCTGCCTACATTTTGCCGCCAGGGATAAGTGTTGCATCCGGTGAAACTCATGTACAGAGCAGTGACTCACACTCGCACAGTAGCTGACGGATGGCTGTGCCACTTCGGCCAAATTAGACTCAAATAATAGCTCCTGAATCTTACACTCCGATCCGAGTGTCGAGGCAGACGTCAGACGTGCGTTTCCGCGTGTGGCTGTGTGTGTGTTGTGTGCGCCGTCACGTGAGCGACCGCCACTGTGGGAACATTGATGTTCATCGCCGGCGTCTCAGCCCGCGAGTTCTTATCCCGATCTGAATGCCATTTATCTCACTCTGAAGATTTGCTGAATTAAAATCTGTGCGCGATGAACACGAATCAGTGTTTTCACCAGCGAGCACAGCAGTGTCTGCAAATCCCATTAGAGGGATGTTCAGATCCCCCTGAATGATTTCCCTCGTTCAGAAGTCACTCTGAGAAATGATTTCTCTCACATCAAATGTTGGATAATTAGTTTGTCTTTGCGAGGGGGGGGGGGGGGGAACTTGACTCGTGGTCTCCGAGTTTCAGAAGTAGATTAGCGGGCGCTTTGGAGCCACATGAGAAGGGGATAATTTTTTGTTCTTCTGAACCAACACATTACTGCTGGTTGTCAAAGTTAATTATTCAAAATGGAAAATAACTCCAAGGGGATTGATGTAATGTAATGTTGCATTATTGCAAGGGGATTTATAATAAATAAATCAAGCTTTTTCAAAGAGGAAAAATACTGACGCAAAAAATAATAATTGTTTCCTTAAATTGGGCCGTCATTTAGAGTAGAACGTCTATCAGAGCACATACAAATGAACAGCGCTTCCCTTAGATTCCCCGTCTGTGATTTTGCAAGGATGAATGCGATGCAGGACGATGCATTTTATGTGAGCCATTTCTGGTAACAGATGAATGTAAGCATTAGTGTCCCAGAGTTGAGTTGTGGTCACATTAGGGCTGGGCGGGGGCACTAATAAGTAGGGTTAATACCAGACATTTGGGAAAATAATGGTATGGCAGTGGCCATAGTCATTATTTATAATGCTGATAATCGTAACGGTCTTAACTGTGAGTTAAACCTCTTCCTATGAATGGAATACAATGTCC
>NW_028177413.1:0-2500 GCF_964030765.1 Micromesistius poutassou | reverse complement strand
AACACTACGACCAATCAGAAGAATACACGGGGTGACGTATCCAGACCAGTGGAGCTAACCAATAGATAAGACTTGCCGTATCCGATCGCTAAAACAGCAACGCTTTTGGCCCCGCCTATATCAGATACACCGATGTGATTGGTCAATATGCTGGGAGAGGGGCATCGGGGAGGGATTATATTGCTCGTTTCCAGAGTGACTTGCCGAGCAAATTTGTAATTTGCAATTGTGCTCTCGCGAGAACTCAGGGTACTCCCGTTTGGTACAACTGGGAGAAGTCTGTTCTGTTTTTTTATACCTTTTTGATGAACACGCGTCTACTGGGCAGGCAGGGCTAAGGGCTTATGTACCGTTAGGCTCCGTACGTTGACCTTCCACTCAAAGATTTCAGCTAGGAGTCAAACATTATAACCTCTAGATTTTGACCCCCATATATATATATATATATATATATATTTGTTGTCTGTTGTTGTTTAGTGAGTGAGTTAGGTTTGCCCTTGGGGTTGTCGAAGCTTGACATGAACGAAAAAATGCTTCACAATGAAGCCTTATCAATAATTCATTATGAAAAGACTCCAGAAGGAAGACCCAGACGAAAGCCGGCACTCCCCTTCCACCCCTAGCGATGTGGTTCAGCCCACTGAGCCCATCACAAGCAAACTGCCAACATGTACCAGAACCAATGCCTTTCGTTACTTGTTCATTTCCAGGGCTTCTGCAGCAGACGGTTCCTTTCCTCCCTATTTAATTTATCCATTAACGCCCAGGGCTATTAATAGTCCCTCCAATTTATCTTTTGTAGTTGGGATTGAGCGGACATACAGCTTAATCAATATTCCACCCGTTTCTATATTTATTTATTTCCCCTCTGCTCCCCCAATCCCATGGATTGGTATTCCGTTTCCACTTTGATCTAAGGCTGGTTTAAAGGGCCCCTTTGAAGCTGGCTTTGCTGGCCGCCACATCCGACTTGTTTTCCCATCGATCTCTTCCACCCCTCTTATTTGTCAGTGTGATGGGGTTCAAAGCTTGCTCTTCGGCTCTTCTGGTGGGGATGGGTTCGGCGGCGGCGGCGCTGATGAGCGTTCAATGAGCCCCCTCGTACCGTTCCTGGCCAAACAGGCCATTTGCTTTTAAAACACACACATAGAGAAATGTAAGGAAATGGCCTGGGGAAAATCCAATTAGCTTTTATAATACTTATCTTAATGCGCAGTGTAGGGAATGTCACAAAGTCACAGTGTTGAGTCAACGATGCGCGAGTGTAGAGGACAAATTAGGTTTAGAGCAAAAGGCGAAAAAATGTATTAAGGCGAGTCACCGCCTGCTCGAAAGGAGGTGGTGGGAGGTTGTACACAAATGAAAGGGATTGGATTTGGGCTGTTTGTGGCTTTTTCTGTTTTTGTTAAATCGCACCTTTACCTCCTGGCTGTAGAGGCAAGAATGCTTGGCTAAGCTTTTTTAATCGTGTGAACCAGACCATAAACACAAGCCCTGTTGGTGCTTTTAGCATTGAGAAGACTTTTTTGTACGTATATTTCATGTATTTATAAAATGTGGCTAATTTAATACCATAAAAAAAACTATTGGGGTTCTCACATTTTCTCAGTAATTGCTCAAATCATACGGTGAATGCTCTTAATTCAAGCATGGGATGTTTTTCGCTGACATAATTGTAGCTTCTGTCAACAATGTTTTAATGACTCACCAAAAAGAACCCCCATAATAATTAGTTTTGTGTAATTAACAGGCGGCGTAAAATATCAACCTTTTTTTTTTCTTTCTTTTTCTCCGTAGTCATCACGTTGAGGTTAACGATACGGGGGACAGTGCGGTGGGGAAATAACGGCTGCATTTTCTTGTTTCCGGATAGCAAAACGACGGGCAGTTCACCGTGATCCAGCTGGTAGGCATGATGCGGGGGATCTCTGCGGGCATGAAGTACCTGTCGGAGATGAACTACGTCCACCGCGACCTGGCCGCCCGCAACATCCTGGTCAACAGCAACCTGGTGTGCAAGGTGTCCGACTTTGGCCTCTCCCGCTACCTGCAGGACGACACCTCCGACCCCAGCTACACCAGCTCTCTGGTCAGTCCCCCCCCGCACTGCTAGCTCTTCAGCCATGTAGCATTTAGCACTTTTACCTAAGATACATTCGATATCATTAGAGAAGCAAAGGGAGTAAGGGAGAGGCAAGGTTATGCTGTGGACATTGGGGATTAAAGATGTTACTGCTCGGGCTGGGGAGACAGGGGGGGGGGTTCACTAGACTGTTATTAGTGCGTGTAGTTCATACGGTCATCCGTCTGCTGTATTCTGTGCAGTGCCCTCTTTCGCGGAGGCCACCGGAGTACAAAGTTCTTGTTTTGTTGTTTTCTTCCTGTGTGAATCCCATCGGCTGTCAATCCCTCGGCCCTGAATCAACAGTGGCATCGGCCATTGTTTGCGATTCTCTCTGAACTGTGTCCCTCTCCACTTTATTATGAACTATCTTGGTTT
>NW_028177414.1:0-4916 GCF_964030765.1 Micromesistius poutassou | reverse complement strand
CAGCTATTTTTTTTTTTTGCCATCTTTGCCGTCATCGTCATCATCATCATTATCATCATCATCGTCATCATCATTTCTTCTCCAGCATCTGGCGGTGATGTAGCAACCGAACCAATCTGAACAGCTCGAAAAAAAAAAAAATGAAATGTGGAAGAAATGATGCGAACAAAAATAAAAAGTATCGGGCTGCGTCAGCGTTCGCGGGTTCTCTTCCCCCCACTCGCGTCTGACCCGGTTTTGACAGCGAGCTGCTGGCGCTATGATAGGGCGCTAACGATTCGTAAGCCCGCCTCCTTGATCCCCCCCACCCCCCCGCTTTTAGACACTGTGTTATCAAGGTAATCACCTGGTGAAAATAATTACGTAAAGGATGAGTGGCAACAGCCTTTGGAGAGTGTTGACAGGGAAATAATGGGAGGTGATCATGTCATCATCAGTTTCCTACAAGAAGGCCTTGTTTGCACTGACTGATGCCATCTCGTCAAGGAGATAGCAACGGATCGAAGTGACATCTTCCTTAGCCATCTCCCTCTTTTCCATTTGTTGCATGCGTGTCTTTGGGGCAACTGCTTTTTGAGGCGAAAAAGTTGAGACTCGAATCGAGAGAAACTAAACCAAACAAACCGCAAACGCTTATTTCCTGGACGCCAGCAGAGGCAGGGGGGGAGAAGTTTCAGGGTCTCTGTGCTAGGTGTGCGAACACCTGCGCTAGTTAGGAAATTAATCACCGGAAGCAAAATGGACCCTGAGTAACCAGGCCTGAGAAGCCATCAAAGTGAAGGATTGTGAACCGCCAGCAGCTTTACAAAATGCTGTAACCGCATTTATAGTTGATCTGGGTGATGTTTACTGATTCAAATCAGTTTCTTTGCTGAAGCTGGTATCTGTTTTCACACGTTTATGGTGATAATATTCAATAAAATCACAAAATGAGATACTTCATTGATAGAATGTATTGTGTTTCATTGTATTTTTCTTATTAGTAGTAGTATTAGTATTGTAATTACTTATATTGTTGTTATTATTTTATTAGTATCATTATTATTATTATCAAATATTTGTATTATTATTATTATTAGTAGTAGTAGTAATAATCATATTTGCATTATTATTATTATTATATACACTTTATAGGATGGATACATAAACATACACATACACAAGCACACATTCATATACACCAGTGTGTGTGTGTGTGTGTGTGTGTGTGTGTGTGTGTGTGTGCATGTGTGTGTGTCGCCCTGGCCTATATGCTAATAATTACTTAGCGTGCCAGTATGCGGGTGACCTAGCAAAGCACAAATAAGGTTAAAAATGTTATTCATTTCCACTCTCCCACTTCAGTGGCCTGGCATGCGGCTTGGTATGTGGTGCGTGGTGATGGTGATGGTGCTGGCAATGTGTGTGTGTGTGTGTGTGTGTGTGTGCGTGTGTGTGTGTGTGTGTCTGTCTGTGTGTGTGTCTGTGTGTGTGTGTGTGTGTGTCTGTGTCTGTGTGGGGGGGGACGATGCAAGAAAGAGAATCAAAATCCAGCAACCCACTTAGCCAGCCCCAGCACACAATGCGTAGCATTTTTTAACACTAGCCTTATCTCCTACCACCCCCACCCCCCCTCCCCCCCCCCGCCCCCCCATCCTCCAATTCCAGCCCCTCCTCTGCTGGGAAGTCAAATAAGGTTTAGAGAATGGAAAGACCGAAGTCAGCAAGTCCCGTTCCCCGCTGACACTAAACACATGATTCCGTTTAGCCGCAAACGCTATCAGACCCAGGGATGTTTGTCACGACGGAAATTGAAAGGTAACCTTATTGCCAGCCTGACAATAGGCAGACACTGAATACCAGCTCCTTCGCGCGTTGCGACGCTAACCCTGCGCATGCAAAATGTCAGACCAAATGCAAAGGGAAAGACATTTATTTTAAGAAAATACCAAAAAAAAAAACGAATGGCAAACCTTCCTCTTGGCTTTTACTTACTAGCTTCTAAAAAAAACGACAAAGACAAAGGCTTTGCGATAACACGCCCATGTCAAGGTTTGATTTCGACGGCTGATTGCACATTCGCGACCCGGGCCTGTCACAAAAGAAAGTGTAAATTCACCAGATTTGCGCAGGAGAGAACAAGCAGTGGCTAGGCTGGATTTGGCCCGCTGTCTTGTTACCTTGGCACGGGGGGGCGAGTGACAGTCATTGTGAATTCCGTTAAACAGGTGTATTTGTTCATAACAATTTGCCCTCAACTGCTGTTTTGTGTGTCCGTCAGCGCACCAAAACAAAAACAAAACTTGACTCGCGACGTGGAAATTGTCGCTTTACAATTCCAATGTCAAATATCACAGGGAATACTGTTTCAGCACGGCCCCGACACCATAACCCTGCATATTTTATGTGACAATACCATACCCAGCCCCCCTTCCAAGTCAGTGGCATTTGCATTTGAATTAATATAAAATGACCTCCAGACAGTTAAAAAAATGAAATCCCTTGACGCCTGCTCCAGTGTGGCACCATACTGTAGCTGTAGTCGGCTCCCCATAAACATATTTACAGCCATCTACTGTACATATCCCTTCTTGGCAGACACTGCCATGCTCTTGTAGCAGAAAGGAGGCCCCACCTGTCCATCGCAGATGGGGATAAGACCCCCGCAAGCCTGAACACACACAACCCACAATACACAGAGTAAACACATAGTACAATTCACAGCCACGGATGCACTTGCTGTTTTCCCCTTCTCTTATTTCCATCTTTTTGTTCCCTTTTTTTCTCACACTCACTCATTCTCTCTTTCATTCTCACACACACAGACGTACACAGACGACCACAGGGATACACACTCTTAACACACGCGCAGACACGGCCGCGCGCACACCGACACACACACACACACACGCGCGCACACGCACACACACGCACACACAAGCAGGCATGCGGTTCTGTCCTTGTGTGCCGGGGTTAATAGTGCACTTGTAAGAGGAAGACACACCAGTGAGGGGATACGGGTGTGCTCAGCGTATAACAGCCCTTCAATAATGAATGGGACTCACGTATACTCAGACACTAACAAACACACAAACACATGCACGCCTGCCGTGCACACCTGCACAACCCCAAATGCATTCACACAGACATGGCCCCCACTCCGGACACACACACACACACACACACACACACACACACACACACACACACATGCAGACCTTGCCATGCACGAATGCATATATGCACATACAGACACACGTACACTCACAGAAAAATAGATATACATGCCAATCTAGGACTTTTCAACGTTTCTGTGTACTCCGATGTGCATGCCAATACATGCACGCTCCTTGTGCACGTGAATGGGAATGTGAGTGCGTGCAACGTGAAGGCACGCGGCGCCTCTCGCGCGCGGGCCGGGCGTCCACTGCTCTTGTCTTTAATCAGTTGACTGATCCTCAGCTTTTAATGTGGCTGTTCCAATTACTGTAAAAGTCATCCTGCACCGTATAACCACAAATATTGACACTTTATTGCACAACACATTTATGACATTTTGAAGGTCACCCCATATATTACGCGTCATCGCTCAAATACCGCATGTCTGTCTGAGCCAGGAGAGAGGGAGAGGCGAGAGAGAGGGAGAGAGAGAGAGAGAGAGAGAGAGAGAGAGAGAAAGGAATATAGGGAGACAGAGAGGGGGAAACAGAAACATAAAGAGAGTGAGAGAGAGAATAAGAGAGAGAATAAGAAAGAGAGAGATATATTTCCAATAACCCAGTCGACAGCCCCACCGCTTCTCCCCCATGGCTATCTACAGAGTATTGATTTTCCATTTTGCCAGCCGCCCTCCTCTCCTTTATGCAAAGAGACACAACATTTAAGGCATTGTCACAGGTGAGCCCCTGGCTCCCCATACCAGGGCTTGTTAGGGGCTTGTCGAGAGAGGGAGAGAAAAATAGAAAGAGAGACAGAGAGCGAGGGAGAGGGAGAAAGCGGGAAAAGGAGTGAGCGCCACAGAGAGAAATAAGGAATTTTTACAGACTTAAAAAAAAACATCACACGGGGTATCGTGGCTCGATGTAAGTGTCGCATGCCACATCCTCTTGTTCGTGGAAAATGGTTTTAATGAATCATTCACGTCCCCGCTATCCTTGATTTCATATTTCCTTGTAACTCCTACATTACAAATAGAATACCGCAAAGAGGGCTAGCGCTGAACTATCACACATTTCCCTTTGAGAAAAAAAATAACAAAAAATACATGACACATGAACGTGTTAGTAAGTAACACAGCGATTGAGAAAAAAGAAGGGGGGGGGGCGGGGGGGGGGGGTAAAATCAAGAAACTCGAGCGGTATCTGATCTCAGAGCGGCTCCCTTCCCCTCCTGCCTTTAGCGGTGTCACAGAGCCCTAATGGAACATGCCAGAACAAAAGGCTTTGAGATCAGATTGGAGCAGAGTTGAGCAGGCCATCTGGGAGGCCGACCGAGAATCACTCACTCTGCCTGCTGTCTCTTACACTCAGACTCGCTCTCTCTCTCTCTCTCTTTCTGTCTCTCTCTCTCTTTCTCTCCTAGTCTCTCTCCCCTGCTCTCCCTTTCTATCTCTCTCTATCTCTGTATCTCTGTCTCTATCACTCTCTCTCTATCACTCTCTCTCTCTCTGTCTCTCTCACTCCCGCTCTCCCACATACACACACACACACACACACACACACACACACATGCTAAGACATGGTGTTCAGCCACCAGTGCTACCTCCATCCCTGACAGCCAAATACATGCATAAATTAAGATGGAGCACACACACACACACACACACACACACACACACTCACACGGACGCGTACAAACACACAAACACATGCACACACAGACAAACATGCAGACACACACGTACACGCAGAACCACACACACACACACACACACACAA
>NW_028177415.1:0-22647 GCF_964030765.1 Micromesistius poutassou | reverse complement strand
GTTATCTTCCAAACTTAACCTGCGCAAAACCTGCTCCGACCAGGTTTGATTGAGAGCATATGTTTCCATAGCAACTTACATGCCGTGGTCATTTTGGAACGGAAAACCTAGGGTTGCCGCTAACCCTGGGTTAACTTAGCTAGGTAAGTGATAAAACCGGCTTTGTGGAACACCCCTCTGTTCTCAGACATGGTGACACAGCTTTGTCTCCATAAAGTATCAATAAAGCTTTAACTTGTCCTCCAAATGGAATGATGAATACACTTTATAAATGTGGTTACTTTAGTACGAACTGCTCTCAACCAGAAAGAGTAAATGGTGTGTGTGTGTGTGTGTGTGTGTGTGTGTGTGTGTGTGTGTGTGTGTGTGTGTGTGTGTGCAGGTTATCTCGCTGCCTGATCACACAGGAAGGCTGTGCTTCTCTGGCCTCAGTTCTCAGCTCCAACTCCTCTAGTCTGAGAGAGCTGGACCTGAGTACCAATGATCTGAAGGATTCAGGAGTGAAGCTGCTCTCTGCTGGACTGGGGAGTCCACACTGTACACTGGAAACTCTCAGGTCAGTTTTACTCAGTGGACAAACAGTTACACCACAAGGTTCAATATCAGAAGACATTCAACAGATTTACATCCATAAAAGTGTGCACGTAAAGTGAAGCAGCACGCAACTGACACCCCCACGCAGACAAATGCCGTCTTTGCTCTCGTGCTCGAAAAGTATTTTTCTGCTCACTCGGTTATTCATTCTCCTCACAACACAATATACATAATATTGGAATAAAATGTATAATTATCCACAAAACATCTCTGTAGATCTACTTTTTTATTTCAGTATTATGAATAACATGTATTCTTTTGTAATACATGTTATTCATAGTACTGAAATAAAAAGTAATATTAGTGCTGTCAGTGAAACGCGTTATTAACGGCGTTAACGCAAACCCATTTAGACAGCGTCTAATTTTTTATTGTGACATTAACGCTCTTTAATCTGCGGGAAAAACCGCCCAATCTGGCAACACTGCCTGAACGTCCTCACGCTCTAGAGTCAACGTAAATCAATGAGACCAACTGAAAACGTAAGCCGTATAAAACTTAAATTGTGATTCTGAATAAAGTATAAATGATATCGAAATTCTGTTTCGATATTATTATAAAAAATATATAAAGCTTTAACTTGTCCTCCAAATGGAATGATGAATACACTTTATAAATGTGGTTACTTGAGTACGAACTGCTCTCAACCAGAAAGAGTAAACGGTGTGTGTGTGTGTGTGTGTGTGTGTGTGTGTGTGTGTGTGTGTGTGTGTGTGTGTGTGTGTGTGTGTGTGTGTGTGTGTAGGTTGTCTGGCTGCCTGATCACACAGGAAGGCTGTGCTTCTCTGGCCTCAGTTCTCAGCTCCAACTCCTCTAGTCTGAGAGAGCTGGACCTGAGTACCAATGATCTGAAGGATTCAGGAGTGAAGCTGCTCTCTGCTGGACTGGGGAGTCCACACTGTACACTGGAAACTCTCAGGTCAGTTATCAGCCTCTTCTTCAAACTGCGTCTTGGGGTTGTTTAATATGTAAGGGATGATCCACGACTAGGTGGACTGTTATCAATATCTATATGTATGTTATACGTGATGTAACTCTGGCCAGCTGATGCGAGGGTTAGGGGTTGTTGACCTGTTAACTGCTAGTATGTTATGTATGTTATACGTTATTTAACTCTGGTCAGCTGATGAGAGCTGAGGAGTTGTCATTAGTGTTGACATGGTGATGAGGCTTTAGCCGTGCTGTGATCTGAATATAATGCACCCCTCACCACTAAAACATCACTGGCCGTGGTAAAGTGAAACATATTGAACAGTAAAGATGTCCTTTATTAATGTGGCGGCGTGGAGGCTCTCAATGTGAACCTTAGGTTGCTCAACAACGCCACCTTGGGAATTGCACCCAAGGAATTATTATATATTATTTTACATTGATCAAAAACACAGGTTCGTTCCACTCAACAGGCAAGACACGTGGTTCCCAGTTTACAAAAATACTTTGTTTAATAAAATATATATATTATCACAAAAATGAGCATTCATCCCAACTAATAAACAAGGAGCCTAATCAGGGGCTGAGGCCTACTGGTGGGGAAAGAGCAGGGGAAGGGGAAGGGGACTCAACAGGAATAAATTAAAGGGAAAGGGTTCACCCAGACACACGTGGCAGTCACACACTGGTATCACCAAATCCAAGGAAGCACAGCACACAAGAATGAGGGACACCACCACCCACATCACCAGCACCACCACCAGCCTGCAGCCACTGAGAAGGAAACAAAAAGGAAGTTACAACGGAAATAATTAACCCAAAATGTATGAAGCAATATACAACATAAAGCAGGAAATAGTTCACAAAATAAACGTAACAAAACAATTTACTTAATCAAAATAATAAAGTACAGAAAACAAAACAAAATTAAGGGATTAACTCCTCAAAATCATTGGGCTCAAATTAAAGGGATAAACAGGTTAAAAGTGTGGTGTCGGCAGTCCACCATGCAAGCCGGCTGTAGCCAAATGCCAGCAACAGCAGCACCACCAAGCAGCACAGAGCAGCAAGGAATAAGTGGCTGCTGGAGACAAAGCAGGGGACAACGTCGTATATAGCAGCAGAGACAAACGGTGTGATTAGCAGCAGAGACAAACAGCAGACAAAGCTGTAGACAAAGCTATAGACAAAAGCTGTGTACAAAGCAGCAGCGGCCCCAATCAGCTGGTGGCGGAGTCAGATAAATCAGATAAATCTATAGATTTCGGCCAGCTGATGCGCGTTCCCTGTCAATAAACATAAAATTAGTATGGCTAAGTTACATTTATCAAGGCTTTTGGAGGTTAAATTTAAGGTAGCATACCCGTTTTCAAAGTCAAACCTGCACAGGGAGAGGGAGGGAGAGAGAGACACACGGCAGGGGACATCTACCTGTGACCACACTAGCATTAGCTACAGGATAGCATTCGGTGTAACACAGAGAGAGAGGACACTTACCGCTCGAGAGAACCAGCGACTAAACGGAGCACGGAGCACACAGTCGCTGCTCTGCAGTGAAAACACACCGGCTTTGAGCATGAGGACACAGTGATAAATGAAATGAAGCAGTAGCTGCAGCAGGGGCGCGGAGCATTACCTGCACGGGCAAACACCTGACCCGGAAATTATGCATCAGTGAGAGCACAAGAAGGAGGGCCGTACTTATGTACTGCCGCCCTAGTGGTCAGCTGACGCAATTAACTGCAGCAAGGCAACCCTATTTCTATGCTGCTACATTAACATCATATTAGTTTGGTGTAGTGCTGCTCATGTCCGATGCATTTCTGTTGATCTTTTCCCTGCTGACAAAACACTCCCTGGTTCTACACAATGTTAGAACCTGTGGATAAACGGTCTTAGCGTACCAAACACAGCGGACTTCTCCTGACTCTAACAGAACAATATCTCATTGTCCTCCATATGGAATGAATAAACTTTCTAAATGTGTTTAATTTGGTACGAACTGCTAGATAGAATAAATGGTGTGTGTGTGTGTGTGTGTGTGTGTGTAGGTTGTCTGGCTGCCTGATCACACAGGAAGGCTGTGCTTCTCTGGCCTCAGCTCTGAGCTCCAACCCCTCCCATCTGAGAGAGCTGGACCTGAGCTACAATCACCCAGGAGACTCTGGAGCTGCGCTGCTCTCTGCTGGACTGGAGGATCCACGCTGGAGACTGGACACTCTCAGGTATGGAGAGGACAGCTCTCCACTCGGGGACAAAGTCTCCTACAAGGGTTCAAGCCGCTGCTAGATGAAGCGCTTTGAAAAGGCAGCTGTAACTCATATTGTGTAGAGAGTGATGAGACAGCAGATGATGAAGGTGAATGTTTCAACATGCTGCTCTCACTTTGTTTCCCCCCCCAGTGTGGAGCACGGTGGAGTGTGGAGGCTGAAACCAGCTCTAAACAAGTGTAAGTGTCTGTTTAGTTTGATTCATCACGACACTATGGTTCATCAATTCATCTCCAGCCTGTATGTGAGCTCAGATCGTTCAGTCTGTTGTTTACAAAGGTGTCCCTTTGAAGGCTGGTGCAATGTGTGCGTTTTGGGAAATTCAAAAGTTTAATATCTTGGAAGGTTACGTGTGTGTAATTAGCTCATCATGCCGAACATTTTGATGTATTATATGTTTTATCACAAGGTTGCCACAACACACACACACACACACACACAGACACAGACACAGACACAGACAGACAGACAGACAGACAGACACACACACACACACCAGGCGCGGGAAGTTGTTTTCGTCTGGGGATGCGTGCGGGCGGAGTTGTTGGTTGGGGGGGGGGGGGGTCCACGTAACGTTTATCGTCTCAGGCTGGTTGCCATGGCGTCGGGGTAAAACTGATCGGCCAATGAACAGGCCGGCATTAGCTCAGGGGGTAGAGCGGGTTGGCTGGTAACCACAAGGTTGCTGGTTGGATCCCCGGCTCCTCCTCCTCGCTGAGTGTCGAGGTGTCCCTGAGCGAGACGCCTCACCCTAACTGCTCCTGACCAGCTGGCTGTCGCCTTGCGTGGCTGACGCCGCCATCGGTGTGTGAATGGGTGAATGTCAGGCAATATTGCAAAGCGCTTTGGGTGGCCACTGGTTACAAGAAATGCGCTGTATAAATGCAGTTCATTTACCATTAACCATGCTGCTATCCACCAATGAGGCTGTTTAGGCTTTTAACTATACGTGTTCTACTGTTATGCTGCCTATGTAATGAATTACACAACCAAGCAATGACAAAGGCTTGTAATTTAGACTTTAGACACATTGACTTACCTGTTGATAAGGAAGCAGGCAACTTCAGAGTCCTTTTGAAAAATCGTAATCCTTCATTAGCTCTTTAAACCTGGGAAGAGCTAATACATTTCTTAAAATGCTACAGTGTCCCTTTAAGAGAAAAAAAGCAATTGATCGTGATTAATCACAGCAAATTGTGCGATCAATTGACAGCACTAAGATATACGTGTGTGTGTGTGTGTGCGTGTGTGTGTGTGTGTACACACCTACCAGTTCTCTGGTCCAACAGTTAAGGGCTGATTATGGTCCCACGTTCACGCAACGCAACGACCACGCAGACGCTTCGACGCAGTCGTGAACCTTTATGGTTCTGCGTCGGGTTTTAGTGAGCGGACCAATCACAGCCCTCGCTGCTGCGTCGCCTCGACGGAAGGTGACATTTTTTGGGAGGCGCACGTCAGGCCCTTGTGGTGGACGCAAGGAGGGTCCGCAAGGACTAACTGTGTGTTCACACCAAACGCAACGGCGCGACACGATTCCATACAAAGTCAACGTAGAGACGCGAATTGGCAAAATTTGTCGCGGCAAAAACCTGCAGCAAGATTTGATTAACGGCGCGACATTTTGCCCTGTCACGGGCGAGCACGTTCATGAGGATTTGCAGCGCGAAAAATTTAGCTGAAGTTGAAATATTTCAACTTTGACGCGGTATTCGCGTGAGACAGCCAATCAGCGTTCACTCCCTGGGTGAAGTAACGTGGGGGAAGTAACGTAAAACAGCCAATCAGCGTTCAACCAGCCGGGCCAACCGTTCCCTGCACTCCGCAGTGAACCGCAGCTTGGAGGAGAAAGTGATAGTTGCCGTTTGCGACTCCTGGAGCTCTATATATAATATGATATTATATAATATAATATATAAATATCTATATACTATATTTAAGCAATAGATCACGACAGGCTGTGGTATACGCTCATTATACCACAGTTAAGGGGCGTTGTCCGTCCCGACGCGCAGCGGAGGGGCGGCGACCCCCTTCACTGTGGTATAATGACCGTATATCACTGACTGAAGTGATCTATTGCTTTTATAAAACGGTTACGTATGTATGGCGAAATGAAAGTCATAGACACCCTCAATTTTGAAAAAGCTAGAAAGTCGGAAAAGCATTTTTTTTAACGAATACAAAAAAGTAGTCCCTCCTGGCTGCCGGCAAAGTGTACGGCGGTTGCTATGCAACACACTGTAGCGTCCTTCAGAGAGAAGGCTAGAGACGGTAGCTCGGTTCGCCGGCAATTTAGCCTACTATCGAGCAGTTCACTCAGCGTGTGCCTATTGCTTTACAACATTTCCACCCCCTCCAGCAATCAACATGTTTTTAGGCTTCAGTGAACTATAATATCGCTTTTATATATAAATAAACAACAGTTCAAGTTAGGCGCGGAGTGATACTGAACTCTGTAAACTGAACGGGCGTCATAGCTGTGTGTATACGCTCAATATACAACAGTTGGGAACCAATCAGATCGCTGGATTTAAGCCACCCGTTTTATAAATATATATATATATATATATATATATATATATATTCATAAATGTATGTGTATATGTATACACGTATACAAAATTATATATATATATATACATATATATATATACATATATATATATACCAACTGAAAATAAATCCTCATCCTTATCCGGGGTCGGGTCGCGGGGGCTCAAGCATGAATCAGTATTTTTTTAATTTTCCAATGCAAATGAATGGGGGGATTTTGGGCGAATAACCTGGAATATCTCGGGAATTATGAATAATATCATGTCTTGTTCTCCCGTCAGATGCCTGTGAACTCACACTGGACCCAAACACAGCCTACAGCCGACTCTCTCTGTCTGAGGACAACAGAAAGGTGACGCGGGTCAGAGAGGACCAGTCGTATCCGGATCACCCAGAGAGATTTGACTCCTATGCCCAGGTGTTGTGTAGAGAGGCTCTGACTGGCCGTTGTTACTGGGAGGTAGAGAGGAAAGGAGGTGTTGATATAGGAGTGACATACAGAGGAATCACAAGGAGAGGAGTGGGTGGTGACAGCCTGCTTGGATACAACAACAAGTCCTGGAGTCTTCATTGTTATGATGATGGTTACTCTGCCCGGTACAACGGTAGTAAGACAGACATACGTCTCCCCCCCGCTGGCTCTACCAGAGTAGGAGTGTATCTGGACCGGCCTGCTGGCACTCTGTCCTTCTACAGAGTGTCCCGAGGTGTAGGAGGGTCCTCAGACACACTGACACACATCCACACCTTCAGGTCCACCTTCACCCAGGAGGACCTCCTCCCTGGGTTTATGGTTTACGGGGACTCAGTGTCTCTGTGTCGGTTGTAGAAAAATAAAAAGCGGTCACCCCCGGACCCCCGGACGACGACGCACACACACACATGGTGTGTGTGTGCGTCCGTCGTCGTCCGGGGGTGCGGGCGAGCAGGGGGGTGCGGAGTTGTTGGTGCGGGGGGGGGGGGGGGGGTCCACGTAATGTTTATCGGCTCAGGCTGATGACTCAGCGTCTCTGTGTCGGTTGTAGAAAAAAAAAAGGGCGGACGGGCACACACACATATACATATACACACACACACCCACGTACACACACACACACACACACACACACACACACACACACCAGGCGTGGTAAGTTGTTTTCGTCCGGGGGTGCGCGCGGGCGGAGTTGTTGGCGGGGGTGGGGGGGGTTGTGGTCCACGTAACGTTTATCGTCTCAGGCTGGTTGCCATCCCGTAAAACTGATCGGCCGATGAACATCGAAGACAGATGAAATGATTAGCCCTCCCTTCGTCCCGTACTTCAAACGTGACGTACAGAATGTTGTGGAACAGGAAAAACCTCCTACCCCCCCCCCCCCCCCCCCCCCCTCGTCTCCCCCTCCTTCCCCCTCGTCTACCCCCCCCTCCCCTCCTCCTCCCCCCTCGTCTCCCCCTCCCCCTCCTTTTTATGGGGCTTCCTAAAAGTTGATGCTGGTAAACCATGAAAGGAAGAGACTTTTAAGATCTTCCATAGGGTTACCTGAGCAGGTTTTGTTAAGATTTCATTTTTAATTTGAAATGTATATTAAATACCTATTGATGGTAAATCACATGTTTTTTTTATGCTACAATATTTGTCCATTTTCAGACATTAACATATTTTATTCTCCAGGGCTCTGATCATCACTTTTGTCCTAATCCTAACAAGGATGATTTAGATGAGATTAGATTCATTAGGATCCCGATTAGCAACACACCAGAGAGAGAGCTAGTCTTCCTGGGTCCCAAACATCAAATATAGACAACAGACAATCACTTGTTTGACCTTATGTCAAACTCAAATAGAAATAGACTAATAAAAAAGTTAAAAAAGATATGAAGGCTACAAAAAGAAATGACAACATTAAAAATGTATATACATTATGGACCACATGATTTTTTTGCAGACTTTTTAAAGTTGTATTTGCTATTTTTGCTAGAACGTATGTTTTTTTGGTCGTTCATTCCATAATGAAATAGTTGTGTAAATGATGGTATTTTTCAGTAGATTGGACCTCGGTCTGGGTAAAGCTAGCTGTCCTTTACTTGCTCCTCTAGTGCTATGACCGTGTCTGTCAGACACACTGACTAGACCTTCAGCAAAGAAGGCGGGTCTTTTGCAGTTTAAGACTGACCTTAGGAACAACAAGAGGTTAAGAGAGATTGTTTGTTTTACTGTGAGCCATGAAAGGCTAGTATGCATTACTTCAGTGTTAGTGTGAATAGAGCAGCTGGGTGCCAAAGGAACCTGATTTAAAGCAGATTTTATATTTCATTCATAATAACCAGGAGGTCTGTGTTGTAAATGACTTTAAACTGAGTATTGATTCCTGGTGTTCTGTTGGGAACCAAACGGCAGCAGAACATGTTCAGTTATTAAAGATACGTGCACACCTGTTTATGATTAGTAAAGTCAGCAGCTTCTATTGTTTCAGTCCTTGTGTTTATTGTGTACATGTAAGGGACTATTTTTCTGTTGCATTTGTTAATGAAGCATAATTTTAATAAACTCAGTGGATCCAACTGAATGTTCTCGTGTGTTCAGCCCATCATCATTCTCCTTTTATTAGTAAATAATGTTACATAAGTGCCTTAAGAATAATAATATAATAATAATAATAATCTTGTTCTGATATTATTCTGAGACCGCCTCCCTGGGTTTTGGTTAGGGGGGGGGGGCGGTGCCTCAGTGTCTCTGTGTCCGTTGTAGAAAGAAACCACAGACAGACGGCCGGACACACACACATGGGATTGGGATCACTTCCGAGTGGTCGCAGTGATCCCAATCCCATGTGTGCAGTGTATCATGCGTTGCTATGGTGCATCAGGGGCATGCTGGGAGGTGTACTTCTTAGTCTCTCAGGTGCATGCTGGGACGTGTAGTTCTTAGTGTCTCAGGTGCATGATGGGAGGTGTACTTCTTAGTCTCTCAGGTGCATGCTGGGAGGTGTAGTTCTTACTGTCTCTCAGGTGCATGCTGGGAGGTGTAGTTCTTACTGTCTCTCAGGTGCATGCTGGGAGGCGTAGTTCTTCCTGTCTCTCAGGTGCATGCTGGGAGGTGTAGTTCTTACTGTCTCTCAGGTGCATGCTGGGAGGTGTAGTTCTTAGTGTTTCTCAGGTGCATGCTGGGAGGTGTAGTTCTTCATGTCTCTCAGGTGCATGCTGGGAGGTGTAGTTCTTCATGTCTCTCAGGTGCATGCTGGGACGTGTAGTTCTTAGTGTCTCAGGTGCATGATGGGAGGTGTACTTCTTAGTCTCTCAGGTGCATGCTGGGAGGTGTAGTTCTTCCTGTCTCTCAGGTGCATGCTGGGAGGTGTAGTTCTTAGTGTCTCTCAGGTGCATGCTGGGAGGTGTAGTTCTTACTGTCTCTCAGGTGCATGCTGGGAGGCGTAGTTCTTCCTGTCTCTCAGGTGCATGCTGGGAGGTGTAGTTCTTACTGTCTCTCAGGTGCATGCTGGGAGGTGTAGTTCTTAGTGTCTCTCAGGTGCATGCTGGGAGGTGTAGTTCTTAGTGTCTCTCAGGTGCATGCTGGGAGGTGTAGTTCTTACTGTCTCTCAGGTGCATGCTGGGAGGCGTAGTTCTTCCTGTCTCTCAGGTGCATGCTGGGAGGTGTAGTTCTTACTGTCTCTCAGGTGCATGCTGGGAGGTGTAGTTCTTAGTGTCTCTCAGGTGCATGCTGGGAGGTGTAGTTCTTACTGTCTCTCAGGTGCATGCTGGGAGGTGTAGTTCTTAGTGTCTCTCAGGTGCATGCTGGGAGGTGTAGTTCTTAGTGTCTCTCAGGTGCATGCTGGGAGGTGGCAGTGAGTTGAAGTAGGGGTGCTGTAGCCCCCCCAGGGCGGAGACCCGGTCGCGGGGGGGGGGGGGGGGGGGGCGTCCTGCAACGACCATGCAGGACGAGGTAATAACGACCCCCACGACCAAACCAGGAGAGGATAATGTTACAACCAAGGCAAATAAAATATTAACCGTAGACTCTGATATACCTACGACTACAAATCAGTCAATCCTTTCTGAAGTAATGAACAAAATCAGAAACAGTAATTTTTCGACAATGAGAACACTCAGACAGATCAAACATGAGCCCATTAAAACAGTAGTTGTGGTAAAACCACAACTACTGTGGTAAAACCAGCCAGAAATACAAACGGAGCGTAGAGGACAACCCAGGGGAGCAGCCCATAAACACAAGGCTAGGAACCAGGGAGCAGGAGGGGTTGAAGCTCTCTCCCCAATGATCGGGCTGGTAAAGAACGCAGACTGGATGAACTGCGTTTATTATAATCAACAGAGGTTCATTAATTACACGGACGACGCTTTATCTGCGCTAGGTGAGCAGCTGCGTGCCACAAGCCAAATGACTTTGGCAAAACAGGCAAGCCCTGTGATTGGTTACTGGCGGAACAAGGAGGAGTCTGTGCTCTTATAGGAGAAATGTGCTGCACCTTATTAAATAATTAATTATATTATTATTTAATAAGTATAATAATATAATAATTATATAATAATATTTATTTTATTATAATTATATTAATAAAGTTACAAATTAAAAACGTTCCCACACACGCTTTGATTCACAGCCAGTCAACGCCTGCCCTCTGGTGGACAAAACGAGAACTGCACGCAGCATATATTTTGTGGTCAGGAACGAGTTGAACTTCGCTTAATCTCTGAAAATAAAAATATATAACTACACATTACAGGCCACAATACAAGACGAACACCGCTGTTTTTAAAGTTTTGATTTTTTTCATACAATAAGTTATAAATTAAAAAATATTCCCACACACGCCAATATTCAGTCGGTCAACGCGTGCCCTCTGGTGGACAAAACGAGAACTGCGCGCAGTATATATTTTCTGTGGCCAGGAAGGCGAATTCATACGAGTTGAACTTCGGTTAAGCTCTAAAAACATGAAACTGTATTAAAACACGTCGTGTGTAGAAAACGGGAGTAGAGCAACGTCAGACTCGTCTGCAAATTAAAACATAAGCTCCAACTCAATACTTGCGTTTAAAGTTGCTGGTCGGACTGTACATAGACATATATACATAGACGCCGCATCGACTGTAGAGCGACGTGCCGACAGGGCGGCCATCTTGGAACAGGACCAACAGAGGCAGCGGCACATGAACATCTACGAGGGAAACAGGTACTCCTCAATCTCAAAATAGAATTATTCTCTGAATTTTTGACCGATTTTCAAACGGTTTGGTTCGTTAAAAACGTCATACAAGTAGCTATGATACAGCGTGGTTGGATATTTTTAAAATGCTGGTTTTTCTACCCAAAATACGAATTTTAACCTACTTAATGTTATCAGCAGACGAGCTGCTGTCAAAAGATGCCAGACTATTGTGCCGCCTATGGATGCTGTAATGAGCGGAACATACAAACCAGATCTCGTGGGATCACTTTTCACAGGTAAGATGTAGGCTAAGTAAGGTATAACATAGTGTGAGTACTGCAGGTTGTTATACAGTGAAATAAACCCTGACAGGACGGAACCTTTCAGCTTCGAATGCAGGTTCTATCAGAGAAGGACTTTGGTTAACCAGTTCTCTCTACATCATCATTGTTTCCTCAGGTCTTACAGGTGCCAATATGGTATGGTATGGTATGCAGCAGGTAAGTAAAAATGATGTGTGGAGATGGAGAAGGTTGGACAGGTACTGGGGGGCAAGGGCATGAAGTGATATGTGAGGAAGAGGAGTTTGTCTGATATAAGGGTATGTGATATGATGTGTCTTGTTCCAATTTGTTTGCTGTCTGCATCTTTTTCTATTCCAATTGTTTAGTGTCTTTCAGGTCCTGCAGATGTCAATGGTATGTATGATACATGTTAACATCAAGCAGGTGTCAGGTATGGCAAGTTCTTGTTTCAAGCTGTCCCTGTTCTGGTTTAATAATGTTCCTATTGTTGGTTCAGCTTCCTAAAAGAAGATAAGATTTGCAAACCTGTAAGAAGCACACAGTAATTTTGTTCCCAGTAAATTGGCAGTACAGTTTACCCACAATGGATGCCACCTAAGCAAAAGATCTATGACTGTGGCCATTAGATTTACAATGACAATAGAGCTTCTATCTATCTATCTATCTATCTATCTATCTATCTATCTATCTATCTATCTATCTATCTATCTGTCTGTCTGTCTGTCTGTCTGTCTGTCTGTCTGTCTGTCTGTGTCACCCTTTGCCGTTTCACATTTGATGGATTTGCTGGCAAAATCAATTTACCTCTTTACAAAATTCCTAGGTGCTTCTCAAGGTGTCTTTGTCTCAATGCAATTAGGGAAATAAAACATTTTCTTTTGAAGGTACTTGTCTGTCATCGGGTTTGTGATCAACATTGACACCCTCATGCTCATGATTCCTGAGCTGCTCCAAGTCCAGCGGTATGTCTGCACCTACCGGTTCAGCCAAGATCACTTGGAGCTTCTCTTTAATTCGATCAGAGCATCAGGTAAAGTTCACATTTTTAAGCCTTTAAAAAACAATCAGAAAATATCTTTGGTGTAATTGTAGTGTGTGTGTGTGTTGTTGTTGTTGTTTTTTTCCTTTAGGGGGCTGGAACAACAATCCCTCTGCCGGCCAGTTCCAGGGCATCTTCCGGCGTCTGATGGTCCGGTGTGGTGTCTCACCAAGTGGGCTAGGCAACGTGGCAGCACAGGATGACACAGTGTCACTGTCTGCTATCGAGATGTCGTCCGCTGAAACTGCAGAAGAACTCCCTCCCCCGTTCGTTAACTTTGCAGCCCTTGTGTGTGACCACAGCTACCTGCCCACGCGCTTTGGTGGGCTTGTAGACAATGCTCTAGTCTACATTGCAGGGTTCGTTGTTCGGCAGGTTCTAAAAAGGCTCTCTTGCCATGTGTGCCGTGCCAGCCTGGTGGCAGATGCCGTACCCTCTTCACATGATGAGAGCTACCACCTACTTGTGCTCAAAAATAATGGCGGGCTCATGATTCCCTCAGAGGGCACAGTCAAAGTAGTGAGAGCAGCAGAGCGGGTGATTCGCCAGGTGGTCCACTCAGAGCAAGCTCCCAAGGTGTCAGTGGTCATGCATGTGGTCCGTGAGGAGATTGGTACGGATGATGTATTTTTGCTTGGGGAACACACTGAAGACACACAATTTGGCATTGACAACCACCATTCTGACCTACTGAAACTAGTGGTGTCTGTGTTCCTCAAAATTAGGCTGCACCACATTGCAAAACTTACATCACTCGAATACCAGAGTGGCAGCACAAGAAAGAAACTGTGCAAAACAGTTCTCTTTCAGGGGTTTTAGCTCCAATTCATGACAGGTTGTAAATACTCATATAAATAGTTTGTTTGGAGGGGTGTGTTACTGTAATGTTCTTGTTCTTTCCTTGAATATTTTCAAGTTTTACTACTTAACCCTCTGATAATTCAAACTGCCTGTTTAGTTTGAATATTTGGAATCAATCAAATCACTTTATTCATAGAGATGATAAAACTGATCAGAGGGTGGTGGGAGTTTAGGAAAGCCACGAGGAACAAAGTTTTCCTCTGTGTCCTGCAGTATGCAACAAAGTCTGCATCCTCAGGGGAGCCACTCAAAAAAATGGAACAGAACGTGATGAGTCCTGTAAGCTCCTGCAAGCTGTTCTGACGGTCTGCTTTTCACAAAGGGTAGACAGCAGATCCTATGTCTTCAATAATAATAATAATATAATGATTGGCATAACAATAATAAAAAAGAACAGTAATAATTTAATATAAAATAATGATGATAATAATAATAATAATAATAATAATAATAACAACAATAATAATAATAAGAAGAAGAAGACGAAGACAAAGGATAAGATACTCAAATGTAATAGCCTTCAAGCAATAAAGACCTGAACACACCTGAACGTTTTTTGGGTTATTTTTGTTCTATTTATGTCTGTCTGTCTGTCTGTCTATCTGGTCTGATGTTTGACAAACACACCCCGTGAAAATAGCTTGACAAATGAGCGATTTATGATCATTTTTATTGTGTAGACGCATCATTTCTCCATAGACGTAATGCACTGTAGGAGCGAATGGTCCTGTTCCAAGATGGCCGCCCTGTAGGCACGTCGCTCTAGTGGGCGGCAGCAGTCAATGCGGCGTCTATGTATATATGTCTATGGGACTGTAGACAATGACCCGCCCACGGAGGAGGAAGTCTAGATCCGGATATCCGGTATCGGCTCCACCGGTGGGCGGGATATATCGTCCCCATGGTTACCGTAGCTCCTTATCACGCCACAGGTTACCCAGATCGGTGTTCAAAGAAACGCAATTCATGTAATAAAATAAACCTAACAGCGTCACGCTTGTTGTTAAGACTGTGATTATATTTTAGATTTAATCTATCTATTTTAGATCTATTTTTAGATAACTATCGTCCAGTTTCACTATTAAACAACGATTATAAATGACTAACCTACATTCACACTGACACATTAAAAGGATTAAAAGGAGCAACAGGTCTGTACGTAACAATATGAGGCTAGTGCGCGACCTTCTGGAGCACGGCCGTCCGCTAGAGGACAAAGGGGTCGTTTTATCCCCTGACTCCTACAAGGCGTTTGATACGTCACAACATCAGTTCCTGTTTAAAGTCGTGCATATGTACGGATCTGGACCTCGATTCTGTAACATAACAGAATCATTTTACAACGGCAGCACTAGTTCAGGAGCACCCCCCCCCCTCGCTTCACCGTCAATAGAGGGCTTCAACAAGGACGCAACGTCTCCCCGTTCCTCTTTGTTTAGGCAGAAGAAATGTTGGCGGTTCTTATTCTAAACTCTGATGTTGTCAAGCTGAATGTTTTCGATGAACAGATCATTATGAGCCAACTGGCCGATGACACCACCGTCTTCTTAAGAAGTTTAGAACGAATCCCTAAAGTCCCTAAGTATAAATGTATAGAAAGTACTAAATTAAAACATTTCATCCATTACGTTTACATGTGATACTTTGAAACATCAGAATTTGTTCTTTATTATTTGTAATTCAATGCGTGTGTGTGTGTGTGTGTGTGTGTGTAATGTAAAATGGGAACAGACTGAATAATATATGTTTTATATGAACACTGTCTAATAAAGGTGTAATGTAAAATGGGAACAGACTGAACAGCGACATCTAGTGGCGAGGAACGGGACCGCACGCAAAGCGGGATTAAAACGGGGAGTTTAAAACGCACACACGTTCTGTTTGTACGAATAAAACGCATGATCATACTATATGTTGTAATAATCTGAGGTGTATTGATCAACGGAAGACACAGGTGGCGTTAAAGGTGTTGATTTAATGGCTTGTTTTACCACCCTGCTAAAACAGGGCGTCCGTCCCCCAAAAGAGTCCCCGACTTTAGTTCCGCAGTCGAGCAGCAAAACTGTACCTGTTGTAACTAACAATCAACTAATGTCTGTCTGTCTGTCTAATTATATACTAATTATAAAGAGTATTTACTACAACTTTATAAGACTAATTATAAAGAGTATTTACTATAACTTTATAAGACTAATTATAAAGAGTATTTACTATAACTTTATAAGACTAATTATAAAGAGTATTTACTATAACTTTATAAGACTAATTATGTAGAGTATTTGCTATAACTTTATAAGACTAATTATAAAGAGTAATGAAGCTTTAATAGAAGAGTTCTCAACAGCTTCATTATTTATTATTTGTTCCTATAACTATATCAGCCTCATTATAACGGGAAATTATGTTACGATGATACGATGCCTAGCAATTATGTTATGTTAATTACACGTTAGTAGAAACACACACACACACACACACACACACACACACACACACACACACACACACACACACACACACACACGTGTCCGTGGGGCCAGGAGAGGACGCGTTGTTGAGGAAACTAAACTTAAGCCGTTTCTCAATACCAAGTACGTGGACTACGTTCTCGCGGACTTGGAAGTACGTACTTGGCAAGTCCGGACTTTCAAGTACAGACTTCCGAGAACGCGGGTACGCGCCTGCAATTGGAACAGCAGTGGACTCGATGATGCATTCTGGGATATTTAACGGTCCCAAGTCCACACGAGTCACCTCCGATGCGTCCTCGGTAGAACGGCCTCATCGAGAACGCATCAAGAACACTTCCGGGTTTTACGACAGTACTCGCGTTCTCGCGTACTTGGAATTGGAACAGTGCTTGGGCTACCACTGATGACGTTTATCGAGAACTCAAGTACACGAGAACACACGAGAACGCGAATTGAGAAACGGCTTCTCTCTCCCCACGCTCCAAATGAGAAACTGGGAGTTAGAGGAAGACATTTTCTCCTCTTCCGTCTGAGGAGGAGCAGAAGGAGGAGGAGGAGGAGAGGGGTACATTAGATACACTCTGAGGAGGAGGAGGAGGAGGAGAGGGGTACATTAGATACACTCTGAGGAGGAGGAGGAGGAGGAGAGGGGTACATTAGATCCACTCTGAGGAGGAGGAGGAGGAGAGGGGTACATTAGATACACTCTGAGGAGGAGGAGGAGGAGAGGGGTACATTAGATACACTCTGAGGAGGAGGAGGAGGAGAGGGGTACATTAGATACACTCTGAGGAGGAGGAGCAGGAGGAGGAGAGGGGTACATTAGATACACTCTGAGGAGGAGGAGGAGGAGAGGGGTACATTAGATACACTCTGAGGAGGAGGAGGAGAGGGGTACATTAGATACACTGAGGAGGAGGAGGAGAGGGGTACATTAGATACACTCTGAGGAGGAGGAGGAGAGGGGTACATTAGATCCACTCTGAGGAGGAGGAGGAGAGGGGTACATTAGATCCACTCTGAGGAGGAGGAGGAGAAGGGTACATTAAATACACTCTGAGGAGGAGGAGGAGAGGGGTACATTAGATACACTCTGAGGAGGAGGAGGAGGAGAGGGGTACATTAGATACACTCTGAGGAGGAGGAGGAGAGGGGTACATTAGATACACTCTGAGGAGGAGGAGGAGGAGGAGGAGAGGGGTACATTAGATACACTCTGAGGAGGAGGAGGAGGAGGAGGAGAGGGGTACATTAGATACACTCTGAGGAGCAGGAGGAGGAGGAGGTCAGAGCTCCAGCTCCTGCTCTCTCTCGGTGTCTGGAACGTCGCTGTCACACAAACATTCCATCTCCCCCAGACCAGAGAGTGTGAGCAGTGGACGTGAGCTCAACGCTGCCCCCGTGTGGCGCTAGAAACAAACTG
The DNA here is from genome assembly GCF_964030765.1 of Micromesistius poutassou. Lineage (NCBI taxonomy): Eukaryota > Metazoa > Chordata > Actinopteri > Gadiformes > Gadidae > Micromesistius > Micromesistius poutassou. The sequence goes on along the minus strand of NW_028177415.1, from coordinate 5,054 downwards.
CAGGCTGGATCACATTCACTCATTGTTCACATTTTAAAGCCGCTTCAAACTGAAACTCAACCGCTTCATTGTTAAAGTCGACCCTTGGAGACAGCGTCAGTCATACCGTCAAAGCCCTCTGATTGGCTAGAAGGACAGGAGTAGGGCGGGGCTGAGGGAGGTTACCCGGTCTGTCATTGGGCAGCAGGCTCACCCCCCCCCCCCCCGGCCAGCTCTGCTCCTCTCTGAGGACCTAGGAGAGCACCACGACAGCGGGAAACGTTGATTGATTCATCCGTTAGTGTAGCTGACTGGAGATCAGTGAGATTCATGTTTATTTTTCTGTCACACTCCAACAGTTCAATAAAGACGTTGTGATGTGGTCTCAACACATGGGCGGGGCCTAAAGGAGAGAGCGCTTTATGCGTTGACTGCTTCCAGTGTCGTGTTGCTCAGACTACAGACTGATGTGGTTCTTGTTTAGTGGACAACACAGAACATGAGGAGCTTTAAAAAAGAAAAAGTCCACGTACTAAATCACCAATCTTAACAGCGCTCTGAATAATCCTGATTGGATTATTCCCCTGAGTGGTCGGCCCGTTAACAGAGTGGACTCAGCGCCCACATCTTCCTCAGCTGTTCCATGACGTCGTCTGTCCCGGGAAACGCTGGCGCCCCCCCGGAGCATCTCCGTGGACACGCCCCACGCCCCCCTGGAGGAGACAGGGTCAGAGGTCAGAGGTTAGGGTCAGGGTTAGGGTTAGGGTCAGGGGAGAGTGACACTCTCGTGTCACTCTCAAGATCAGTTGACACGGTCGCGAACGGTCGCGTTCCTGACTCGCCGTCAGATCTACTCCGAAAACAACCCTTTTTAAACAAGTTTAACTATCCTTTAAAGTTAAACTCCTCGCCGCATGTTGTTTTTAAAGTCTATCTTTTATCGGCTGACTAACCACTGCCAAAAGAAGAAGCAATATCAGCGATTGCCCGTCTGACAGCGTGGGAAAACATCTACCAGCTGTTCCTGGCTTAATTTACTGGATACCAAGTCACTTCACCGGGCCCAGTGCTGGGCCCACGTCGGTAAGATTCCTGAAACCTGCTCTTCTCTGCTAAAGTCAAGAAAACGCCGTGGACTCCCGTTGTGGAGTCCTCGTGTGTAAGTTTTAATCTAGCCTATGTCTTTCATAATGCAGAGCGCTAGTAGCACAGCTAGCTGCTAACTTTAGCCTGACTGCTAAGGAAATACACCCTGCACACAACACACCTTTGCTGCCGGAGCCCGTTTCTCTGTTTCCACAGCGACAGTCTCTTGCCCCCACCATGGGACCACTCACCTCACCATCGGGTTGTGATCGCTGCCACCAGCTGAGCCAAACCATCCTCGGCAACCACCGCACCATCGCGGACCTGGAGGGACGCATCTCCGATCTCTACCAACTCCGGGATGAGGAACAGTTCATGGAGTCGCTGGTCACCGTGGGAGCCGCCGCCGCCGCCGCCGCTGCCGCCGCTACTGAAGCCGAGCTCGACACCACCATCCCGGTCGCCGCCCTCCCAGCCACCGCTCAGCTGGCTGCTCCTGTCCCAACGGCGGCTCCCTCCTCCGTCCCAGCCGAAGCCGAGCCTCCCCCGGGAGACACGGAAGCCTGCTGGCTGCAGGAGGGCGCGAAGCCGAAGGAACACAGATCGACAGCTCTCACCTGCTTTACTCCCAATCCCAACTTACGCAGCTCCACTCCTCGTCACACTCCGTGGATCACAGTCACGAACAAAAATAGGGAGAAAAGATCCTCCCCGCGCTCGCCTGCTCCCCAGGATATTCCGCTCACAAACCGGTATAGTTCGCTGGAAGAGCAGGCCGATTATCCACCGTCTCCCCCTGCACTGATGCAGCAGCAAGTTTCACCACTGCCACTGCTCAAACTACAACGCCATCCAAAACCACAGAGGCCGCCTCGACAGTCACAAAATCCGCCAGTCACCGCCGGAGCTGTCCATCGCCGGCCAGAGCGTGCGGCAACGGTCCGCCGCAAGTCCAGACGGCCGTCTTACCGCGCGGCTACTCGCGGCGGGCCTGAACCGTCACCCGAGGGGGATTCTGATGAGGAAGTTGCCAAAAGCCTCCCAGTTCTTCTTGTCGGCTCCTCTATGGTTCGCGATGTGCATATTAGCAGGTGCAATACTACCTGTCATCCAGGTGCCTCCACTAATTACATCGATGACGTCATACCCGCGCTGCTGCGTAAACGCTCCCATGTCCGCACTGTTGTGGCTCATCTGGGAGGAATAAATGACTTAAAGCTGCAACAATCGTCAAAGCTCAGGGAAGACAGCAGACGACTCATTGACAATATTCTACACTCAAATAAACAGTGCGTTATCTCAGGACCCCTCCCCCCCCCCCTCTTTTGGCGACATGAAGTTCAGCAGACTCATGCAGTTTCATGTCTGGCTTAAGGGTCACTGCAGCAGTGCTGGTATCCCTTACGCAGACAATTTCACCACCTTTCTGCACAGACCTGACCTCTTCAAACCAGATGGCCTCCATCTGAACTACGCAGGCTCTCGCCTACTGGCTCTGAACATCAACCTTGCTCTGCAATCCTGCAAGACTTTCTCCATCTGACTGTCCCCACTCTCCAAACTTAATTCCGCCCCTTCCAATCCTGATGTCACTCAATGTTTCACCAATGCACCCCGAGTCCTCACACAAAGCATTAGCAGTGGCGTCGGTGATGATGATGATAGTGTTAATGATGATAGTAATGGTAATAATAACAATAAAAATAACAAAGATGGTGAGTGTGATGATGTTTATAAAATAAGACTACTATCAGTTAATGATAGTAATAAATTACTGCCTTATATTGCAAACGATCCTGACATGTCTGGCTCCCCCTTATGGCCTGATGGCCCCACTGCGCCCCATCCTCCCACTTCTATCCCTGTCCATATTAATAACACTGCTCGTCTTCCTCGCCATACCAACAGACCTAGAGGGGTCTCAAAGGACCATCTATTAGCTATTTCTGCCATCTCCTCTACTCATCCCTCCTCTCTCAAAATGTTTTCCTCTGATCATATGCATATTCATATTGGTTTCATTAACATCAGATCAATCAATAACAAGGCTCTTCTTATTAATGACATGATTGTTGACCATGGAATGGATATACTAGGCTTATGTGAAACCTGGCTAAAACCAAATGAGGTTCTTCCTCTAGTTGAAGCTACCCCACCCGATTATTCTCATTCACATATTGCCAGATCAGTGAAAGCAGGTGGGGGTGTCGGCATGATCTTCAATGCAAGTCTAGGTCTTGTACACAACCATAGACATAAGCTGTCATCTTGTGAGATTCTCTCTATGCGCCCCTCTGCTACAATTGGTCCTGGTTCCTTCTACTCAGTAATGCTATATCGCCCACCAGGACCTTATTCTTCTTTTCTGGATGAGTTCTCTGATTTTCTCTCTGACCTTGTGACCCATATGGATAACATCATCATTTTTGGCGACTTTAATATACGTGTTAACCATAAAACTGATCCACTGACCAAAGCCTTTACTTCTTTAATAGATACTTTTGGTTTTGTTCAGCTGGTCCATGAACCAACGCACTCTAATGGTAACACACTGGACCTTGTACTCACACGTGGTATTAGCGTCTTCGACCTGTCAGTTCTGTCATATCCTTCAGCATTTTCGGATCACTGCCTCATTAAATTCAGAGTTGACCTGTTTCATCAGCGATCAAACCATACTGACACCTTTAGTAGCCGCCGAATTGATGATTCCACCATTGACAAGCTTGCTGCTCTGCTCCCCGTCTCTCTTGCCTCTCTGCCAGAACAATCTGCTTCTCTTGATGACCTCACAAATGATTTTAATTCAATCCTCAGTACCACGCTTGACTCTGTTGCGCCCCTCCGCATAAAAACGCGTCGCTCCAGAAAACCTTCTCCCTGGTTCAATGATACCACTCGTGCACAAAAACGCATTTGTAGAAAACTGGAACGCAAATGGCGCTCATCCAAACTTGAGGTCTTCCGATTAGCTTGGAGTGACAGTCTTCAGGACTACAAACGCATGCTCTCCGCTGCCAGAACATCTTATCTGTCATCTCTTATTAACAATAACAAAAATAATCCGAAATTTTTATTCAACACTGTTGCAAGCCTCACTCGCCAACCACCTCCAGAAAATAGCTCTTCATTTACTGCTGACGATTTCCTTCACTTCCTTAATGGCAAAATCTCCTGTATTAGAGATGAAATTGGCAGCCATCTACTCAGGAAGGGTCCAGAGCCCTCTTCTAGCCCAGTAAGAATCCTAGATGAGACTCTGACACTCTGGAATTTTGAGTCAATTTCTCTAGATGTGTTTTCTAGGATAGTGCTTTCATCTAAACCAACAACCTGTTTATATGACCCACTACCTACAAAATTAATTAAAGTACTTCTTCCTATCCTAGGCACCCCCATACTCAACATTATAAACAGGTCCCTGTCATCTGGCATTGTCCCTAACACTCTCAAAGCTGCCGTGATCAAACCACTACTCAAAAAACCTTCCCTAGACCCTGAAGTTTTGAATAATTTTAGACCAATCTCACACCTACCTTTCATCTCCAAAGTTCTTGAAAGGATAGTTTCAAGTCAGCTAATTGATCACCTTTCACGCAACAGCCTCTGTGACCCTTTTCAATCAGGTTTTAGATCACTTCACAGTACTGAGACCGCTCTCACTAAAGTAACCAATGACCTTCTCCTTGCATCAGACTCCAATTCTTCTTCCCTCCTCATTCTCCTGGATCTAAGCGCAGCGTTCGATACTGTTGATCATACCATTTTATTAGACCGTTTATCCAACTACGTAGGCATCCGCGGTACTGCACTCTCCTGGTTAAAATCATATCTGAGCGACAGAAGGCATTGTGTCTCATATAACAACACTACATCCGAATCCTCCTCAGTGCAGTTTGGTGTTCCACAAGGTTCTGTCTTGGGTCCCTTGCTTTTTGGCATTTACTTACTCCCCCTTGGTGAAGTATTTCGTAGATTTGGCATTAACT
>NW_028177416.1:0-7603 GCF_964030765.1 Micromesistius poutassou | reverse complement strand
CAGCAGCAAAAAACACCACCTCTGTTTGTGTGTGTGTATGTGTGTTTCTGTGTGTGTGTGTGTGTGTGTGTGTGTCTCTGTGTGTCCATGTGTGTGTACGTAAGAGAGAGAGTGTGTGTTTGTGTCTGTGTGTGTGTATCTGTGTGTTCATGTGTGTGCACGTAAGAGAGTGTGTGTTTTTGTATGTGTGTGTGTGTGTCTGTGTGCTTGTGTGTCTATGTAAGAGAGAATGTGTGTTTGTGTGTGTGTATGCATCCCTGTGTGTGTGATTTGCGTTGTGTATGTGTGTGTGTGTGTGTGTGTGTGGCTGTGTGTATGTGCTGGGTTTGAGCTGGATTAAGAGTATTTTCTCATTAGGCCAGTGTCTGTAGGAGGAGAGATGCTCTTCTCTGTTTCCCAGGGTCCTGCAGCTCAGAGCTCAGCGGTGAACAGCCCACCCGTCCCACCCTGGCCCCCCCTGGCCCCCCTAGCCCCCCCCGGCCCCCTGACTGACGCAGCCCTGAGAGACAGGAGCCGCGTCGGCTTTACGACGGAGACAGCTTGTCACCATCAACCTAAACTCCCTAAATCTACGCCCAGTCAGCTGAGATGGGCCTTTTATGCGTCGGTAAATCAGGGCGTTAAGTATACGATTACATCATTTATGACTGGAGCCCGTATACGTTTCAGGTGTGTAGTAATCAACATATTAAAAGACATCAATCAGCCGCGCTGATACGTCCCTCTCCCAGGCGACGTGCGGCCTGTTGTCGTGGGGTGTGTGTGCGTCCTGTTGTGGGGCATGTGCGTCCTGTCGTCAGGGCGTGTGCGTCCGTGCCAGCGTCCCAGGACCTTGTTGTCTTCAGTGGCTGTTCTCAGTCGTCTCCCTCCCAGATAACAGAGGAACCGCACACGTCAAAGCTGATGTCAGATTATCTGGATTGTTCCTGCTGTGCCAAGGTTACATCAAACATTTGTGCACAGTTTTGAGATTATGTGTGTGTGTGTGTGTGTGTGTGTGTGTGTGTGTGTGTGTGTGTGTGTGTGTGCGCGCGCGTGTGCGTGTGTGTGTGTGTGGTTGTGAGTGTGAGTGTGTGTGTGTGTGTGTGCTTGTGTTTGTGTGTGTGTGTCTGTTTGCGTGTGTTTGTGTATTTGTGTGTGCGTGTGTGCACATGTGTGTGTGTGTGTGTGTGCGCGCATTTGTGTGTGTGTATGTGCGCAAGTGTGTGTGGGCATGTGTGTGTGTGTGTGTGTGTGTGTGTGTGAGGCTGACTGAGCTGCCAGTCTGTGTTAGCCCTGGCTGAACTTCCATTAACCAGAGACAGCAGTTTCCTTAACCCGACACCACACTGACAGCAAGACAACACAGAGACAACACACACACACACACACACACACACACACAGCTACAAGCTTAGCATGACAAAAGCACACACGTCGTTCTCGTACCGCTATATACAATGTTTTTGTCATGAAGAGCGCATCATGCACTTGGCTATATTAAAAGTGATGACTATAAATGTGCATTAATTAAAGATGGAGAAAGAAAGAGATAAAGAGAGAGAGAGAAATAGAGAGAGATAGGATGAGAGAGAGAGAGATGACTACAGAGGGAGAGAGCGAAAGAGGAAGAGAGGGTGAGAGAGAGGATGAGAGAGAGAGTGATAGAGAGATGAGGAGGTGAGTGTGACAGCAGGACAGCTGCTCCCCCCCTGGCCTGTCTAACAAGGAGAGAGAGAGAGAGAGAGAGAGAGAGAGAGAGAGAGAGAGAGAAAATGTACAGATAGGTAGAGAGAGCTACAGGGAGACGAGAGGAGAGAAGGCAGATAGAGAGAGAGAGAGAGAGAGAGAGAGAGAGAGAGAGAGAGAGAGAGAGAGAGAGAGAGAGAGAGAAAGAGAGACGGAGAGAGAGTGAGAGAGAGAGAGAGACACATGTACACAGGGGAGGAGGGCGAGGAGGGAGAAGGGTGGGGATGGAGAGATGGAGGAATGGAGAGATGGAGGGAGGTCTGGTTAACAAGGTGCTCAGCACGACGAGCCCTGGGGAGCCTACGCTCCCGTACCCTGCGAGATTAGACACCTCTCTCGCACCGCCTCGCTCGCCCCGCTTCGCTCTGTTGTCGCTACATGGGTGAAACACGCCACCATCACACGGGGACACGCGGGGAACCCGTGGCGTGTCAGACGCCGTCTCCCTCTCTCCTCCATCTCCCTCTCCGTCTCCCCCTGGCATTGATATATCTCTTACACCATTCATTCTTTCTGAGACCCCCACCTCCCCTTCTTTGTTCACCCTACCACACCTATGGCCCATCTCTCTCTCTCTCTCTCTCGCTGTTCATCTCATTCTCTCTGTCTCACTCTTTTTCCGTCTCTCTCTCTCTCTTTCTATTTCTCTCTCTCTCTCTCTCTCTCTCTCTCTCTCTCTCTCTCTCTCTCTCTCTCTCTCTCTAGCAGTCAAACACCTCTCTCCCACCTGAGCATGTCAACGTGTCAGGACAAATTGGCCGAGCCTCACATCTCTCTCTCTCTCTCCTCTCGCCACTCAACCAGAAAGGGGAGAGAAGGCGGGAGGGGGGGGGGATGGATGTTAAAGGAAAGAAGTGATTGATAATGTGAGAGGGAGAAAAGAGAAAGAGGAGAGAGAGCGAGCGACCGGAGAGGAGGAGGTCTGCTGAGCTCCAGCAGGAACAGAGAGGGATTCTAAAAGCTGCTGAACGGGAGGAATCCGAGAGGAAAAGAGTCAGATCAACAGATATGAGGCAAAACGGTGACTTCAAGAAATAATCAAGAGGGAAAATCAATAAATATATTTACTTCCCTTTTCCCCCGGTTTTCACATGACTCCTTTAAATAGACTCATTGCCCTCCAACGATATTTATATTGATTCACTCGTTTAGGTTATTTTTCCCTTTTCTGCTAATTGTGGCAAAAGTATGATTTCCCCATCTGCTTTTTCCAACAGTGAAAAGCAGAGCTGAGGTCGGCTTGATAAAGACACCGAAGAACAGAGTGGTGATTTTGGAACCCTTCCTTACTTCCTTCTCAGGCAAATGAAGCCATCACACACACGCACTAGATTAAGAGAAGGCGACGCATTGTGAGATGAATCGTGTGTCCACGTGTGTGTGCATGTGCGTGCGGACGTGTGTGTGTGTGTGTGTGTGCCTGTCTGTGTGATGAGGAAGATGCTGTGCCGCTCATCATTCTCTCTGAAATGAACGCATCACAGGTCAGACCTCTTACATGACCGTGCACACTTTTCCCAACACGGACACATACACACACACACACACACACACACGTCCGCACGCACATGCACACACACATGGACACAAATACACACACACAAACACACAGATTCACGTTTGCAAGCACATGCACACACACACACACACACACACACACACACACACACAGAACTACGTTTGCACGCACACGCACAAACACATGTGCACTCACACACACACACACACACACACACACACACACACACACACCCTACAGCGTTGACAGAGAGATCGGAGAAATGGACAGAAAAATAATAGAATCTTCATCCCAGTAATCCATATTCATTCTCCCCAACTCTCATCTCCCTCCATCCATCTCTCCCCGGATCTCTCATTCCTTCATTTCCCCCCCCCCCCCCCCCCACATGCCATGCTCCTCCGTATCTCACATTCAAATGAGTTGTCTTTTCTCCCTTGTTAGACACACACGCACGTGCACACACACACACACACACACACATACACACAGACACACACACACACAGATAACATGCTCTTTCTCCGATACTTTCTGCCCCACTGCACCCGTGATGGTAAATTGAGCGCCTCCCGTCTCTTCTCTCTCTCTGTCTCTCTCTCTCTCTGACTCTCTCTCACTGTTTCTCTCTCATTCCCTCTTGTCTCTGTTCCTTCCTCTCATCTACAATCCAAACCCCCTTTTCTTTATTTTTTCACTCCCCCCTTTCTACTCTCTCCCTCTCTCTCTCCCCCTCCCTCTCTCGCTCCATCCCCGGCCCAGCAGGCCCTTCCCTTTCCAACTTCTCCCCCACAACCGCTAATTTTACTCTATTCTGCTCTCGCTCTCTCTCTCTCTCTCTCTCTCTCTCTCTCTCTCTCTCTCTCTCTCTCTCTCTCTCAGGTAACCAATGACGGGGGACATGGAGCCTTCATGTGGTGAACGGGTGCGTGTCTGACACACACTTTAAAGAACCACCCACACCACAGAGGGGGGCCTCACACACACATGCACACCGCTACACCCAGACACCAACCATAAAGCAGGAGGAATCACACTGTGTGGAATCAGAAGTGTGCACTGGACATGTCTGCCTGTCTGTCTGCCCGTCTGTCTGTCTGGCTGTCCATCCATTCGCCTGTTTCTCTGTCTGCCTCGATCCATCTATATGTCTGTCTATCTGGACACATCTGCCTGTCTGTCCACCTGTCTCTCCTTCTGTCACGCTGTCCACCTCTAGCTGCATTTCTTTCTGTGTATCTATCTATCACCATCTAGCTATTGATCTATATCTATCTATCTATCTATCTTTATAAATAAAATGTATTATTATTATTATTATTTATATCTATCTATCTATATATCTATGGAACTATCTATCTATCCATCTATCTATGGATCTATCCATATATCTATCTATCTATCAATCAATCTATCTATCTATCTATCTATGGATGTATCCATATATCTATCTATCTATTGATCTATCTATCTATCTATCTATCTATGGATCTATCCATATATCTATCTATCTATCTATTGATCTATCTATCTATCTATCTATCTATCTATCTATGGATCTATCTATTGATCTATCTATCTATCTATCTATGGATCTATCCATATATCTATCTATCTATTGATCTATCCATATATCTATCTATCTATTGATCTATCTATATATCTATGGATCTATCCATATATCTATCTATCTATTGATCTATCTATCTATCTATGGATCTATCCATATATCTATCTATCTATTGATCTATCTATCTATGGATCTATCCAAATATCTATCTATCTATTGATCTATCTATCTATCTATGGATCTATTCATGTATCTATCTATCTATCTATCTATGGATCTATCCATATATCTATCTATCTATTGATCTATCTATCTATCTATCTATCTATGGATCTATCCATATATCTATCTATCTATCTATCTATGGATCTATCCATATATCTATCTATCTATTGATCTATCTATCTGTCTATGGATCTCTCTCCCTCCCTCTCTACAGAGTGAGCAGGTATGGGTGTGTGTTACGACAGTATGTGGGCCTCTCCATCTCTCTGCCACCGTCCTATTAGTGGAAGATGGAAGGCTGATCATGGCTACAGTGTGCTAACAGGGAGCGTCCTGCCATGGATGACAAATATATCACACACACACACACACACACACACACACACACACACACACACACACACACACACACACACACACACAGGCAGCCATGCAGGGAGAAAGCACTCTGTAGATTTCATCACTGCTCGTAATTATGATCCTGTCAAGTGCACAACTTGGCAATCCATAACATACACACACACACACACCTGCACGCACACACATATTGTCTCAAATGCACCCAAGGTGAACCGTTTATATATATTTCATTTGATCAGAGACACTTTCTAATAAGTATTAATTATACACGTGATGTATTAGTTATCCACGCATGTGGTAGAACACCAGGTGAGGGGAGAGGGGACAGGGTTCCTGAGGGGAGTCGAGATGCAGAAGGGGTGAGGAAAGTCATCTAAGTGGGAGGTTTGAACAACAGTCAACCACTCTGTGCGAACGCACGTGAGCTTGTAGACTTCTGTACTCACTGGGTGTGCTGTGTCCTTATCTTTCCAGTTATAGAGCATGTGCCGCAATTATATAATTATGTTGTGCTTACTAAGAATTGCTCTCCCTTTATCCATGCATGTGCCCATGCACATGCAAAGGTGTGTATGTGTGTGTGTGTGTGTGTGTGTGTGTGTGTGTGTGTGTGTGTGTGTGTGTGTGTGTGTGTGTGTGTGTGTGTTTGTGTGTGCCGACGCTTGTGTGTATGATGACAACTCTGTCTCCCATGTTGACACCTCATGTGTCAGGGGAACCTATTAGAGACCCTCACAGTCTAACCCCACACCTGGCCCCCACACTGCTGGGGTGTGCGTGCATGTGTGTGTGTGTGTGTGTGTGCGTGTGTGTGTGTGTGTGTGTGTGTGTGTGTGTGTGTGTGTGAGAGTGAGTGGTTGTGTATTTTTGTGTTTGCAGTGCATTGCAGTGGAACAATTTATTTTATATACTAATTCATATCCAATCCTTTTTCTTTAATTTGTCTTTGCATAACACGGTTGGTTGTTTGTGTGGAGGTGTGTGTGCACAGGCACATCTGTGTGTATACTTGTGAGTGAATCTTAGTGTTTGTGTCCGAGTGTGTGTGTGTAGCTGGTGGTGGTTGAAGGGTCTCTGAACCCCCAAACAAACCATGAGGTCAGGCCTCTGCCTGCCCCTGGATTTCTGACCTGGAGACCCCATTGCCCCACATAAATCTACCGAGACGGGATCTTCACCATAGCATCTGTTTTATGTGTGTGTGTGTGTGTGTGTGTGTGTGTGTGTGTGGGGGGGGGGGTGTGTGTGTGTGTGTATGTGTGTGTGTGTGTGTGTGTAGTAAAGGTAAAGTAAAGGACAGCAAATATTAGTTTTAGGATCAACTACAAATTACAAAACAATATATATTTTAATATCAGTATTCAGTAGAGTGTCAATACCTTTTGTCTTTTAGGATGGGGTTAAGTAGCATATTTCATTTTTTGTTGTACATCTTATTTTGTTATTTACTGCAGTTTCATATAAACACTGCGACAGGACTGAACAAAAAGTATATATCTTTTACATTATAATGCTATAATGTAGTTGAGTCTGATTTTCTATTGATAGTTCTTTTGTTCCAAACCAGAACGGCCACCAGGTCAACGAGGCCTGTCCCTGGTGCTGAGGTGAAGGGCACATCCAGGGAGGCTGAGGCTTGGCGCTGCTATCTTAATGTAGTAGCAGGGCAGAATAAACAGGCCTTTTACCGTGTGTAGATAGTGTGTGCTTCTTAATGGGATGAATGCCAGGGCATATCAGCAGACCTACGGTCCTCCACACAGTCAACACTGTGTCAGACCCCGGGGTGACATTGAACATACACATGTACGCATGCACACACACAACCACACACACACACCACACAAGCGTGTGCACACAAACACACACACACACACACACACACACGTGCACGTGCACGTGCACATACAAACACACACTCACACATGCACATGCACAGCAGCCTCCCAACTAATCCCAGATCCAGCAGAGCTCCCGTGTTCCAGCAGAACTTCAGGGGGGAGACGGCACAGAGCCTGGGCCCGAACCAACAACAGGAGAAGGGAGGAGACACGCCTTCTGTATGTCTGTTACTAAGATATACTAGAGAAGAAAACTCCTCTGTGCAAGAGGATGGAGCTTTCAGAAGGGGATTCAAAGGTAAATTCACTGCGTTCATGTCGTGCTTTTCTAACCAGTGACCACTCAAAGCGCTTTACAAT
>NW_028177417.1:0-10574 GCF_964030765.1 Micromesistius poutassou | reverse complement strand
CGTCCTCTCCTCTAGGAGGAGCCCGGGGATCGAACTAGCAACCTTCCAGGTTCCCAGCCCACCCGCTCTACCTCCTGAGCCACATGCTCCCCCCCCCCCCCCCCCCCCCCCCCCCCCCATACGACCAAACAGAGGTGCTCGATTATTCAAATGCACGTCTGTTTCCTAGCTTACCTTTTTTCATTTCAAGTTGTCACTCGAGTTTGAGCTTTCGTGGGAAATGATGTGACAGCCCAACAATAAGTAAGAGAGTCGGCTTCAACAACTCAACATTGAGCTGAAGTCACAGGCGAAGGCTTTGAAAATGAAAAAGAAAGAAAGAAACAAGGAAATAAGTGAACGTGAAGGATAAAGCTGGCGGATGTTTACATTTGGTAATCAAAAGCCATCGCTCATCTGACTCGGTTTGGGCTGCGGTGAGAGCAGGCAGATATTTATGGGAGACGAGAGGAGGCGTGGGGGATGTTTTATTAAAACAGGCTCAGTAAATATTTGAAAGGACTTTAAAGTAGTGGAAAAATAACATTAAAATGGAGCGGATGCCGCTGTTAAGGATGTGGGACAGACCAAACAGGAAGGTAATCATAAATGTATGCATTTATGATGAACTTCCTGCATTTAATCAAGAAGGCGTTTTTTTCCTTTGGGAATCTTTATCAGTCAAAGACAGCTTCCTTTTTCGGTGGTTGATTGTGGTAATGAATGTTTTTAGTTAATTACCCATTGGAGGTCACGACCTCTGTCGTCATAAAACAAAAATGGACTGAATCTTTATGACGTGATTCTCTGGGGTACGGATTGTAAAGCACATAATGTATTACTTTCAGAACCTGTGATTATTTATTATTGTTATTATACTTTTCCGTTATGAAATTGTATCTCGATGAAAATACAATTATCTCTATGTTTGACTTGAAATGACTGCATTGCAATTCCTTGTTTCCTGTTTTATATTCTGAACTTTAATATGATCACACAATCACTGTTCCTCCCCAAGGTAACAGTTCTCACACAATTGGCACATTTGCAATTGACACATATGTGCTTCCGTTCATCTCTCTCTCTGCATTTTGTTTTGGTGTCTGACACTAGTTATGGTTCCCCAAGCTCTTTCTCAGGTTGTGCTTTTACTGAACAGACCCAGCTTCAGAAACAGAATCAGAATTCTCTTTATTGTCATTGCACATGGTACAAAAATCATGGTACTAAATCACAGCCATCAGAATGAACCATTATCAACACACAGTATAAAACACAGAGAACCACTAGAGGCATGCTTTAATGCTCGCTGTCATTGTTCATTTTCAGCATTCATTCCTTGAATCGGCCGAATCAATTGCAATGAATCGTTTACAGGCCCTGAAATCCACCCTTGCTTTGCAGAAGATCTCCTCTATAGTTTCCACTCAGGTGAAAAGCTCCATCTCTTTCTGTCTTACCTTTCGCTCTCTGTCTCTCTACCTCTCTCTCGTTCTCTCTGCCGCTATCTCTCGTTCTCTTTACCTCTCTCTCGTTCTCTCTCTCTCTCTCTCATTCTCTCTACCTCTCTCTCATTCTCTCTACAGTTCTCTTGGTCTCTCTACCTCTCTCTCATTCTCTCTGCCTCACTGTCGGTCTCTCTACATCTCCCTTGGTCTCTCTACCTCTCTCGGTTTTTCTCCCGCTCTCTTGGTCGCTCTACCTCTCTCTCGGTCTCTCTACCCGTCTCACGTCTCTCTACCTCTCTCTTGGTTGCTCTACCTCTCCCTCGTTCTCTCTACCTCTCTCTCGTTCTCTCCACCTCTCTCTTGATCTCTCAACCTCTCTCTCTCCCCTTGTTTGACCAGTCCTATGACATTGATGTTGATTTGTGAGTAGGTGAGGAGCCCTCTGGGCTCCATGCATCCCTGTCCAGGCTAATTGAAATCATCGCTTGTCATCGCAGACTCATATCACACACCAGCACACGCACACACGCACACACACACACACACACGCACACACACATACACACACACACACACACACACATGCACACACACCGATCCTACCTGACCCTGTGCTTCAACACAACACACGCATTTTTCCTCGATTTCTGATACCTCTGATACCAAGACGCCAGTGGCCAGGTCAGCTCAAACCTGTCCAGTTTTACCATGTCTCTCTCTCTCTCTCTCTCTCTCTCTCTCTCTCTCTCTCTCTCTCTCTCTCTCTCTCTCTCTCTCTCTCTCTCTCTCTCTCTGTGTTTGCCTGGTTGTCTCTCTGCCGGACCTCTGGGTGCAGCAGGAAGGATGGGTGAAGTTAAACAGATGTGACTGCATTTGATTTAGCCCCAAAACCACCGGCACACCTTCCTCTGGCCGGCGTGCGTTCTATAATTATCCACCTCGTGTCAGGAAGTCCGCTCGCGTCAAAAGTGCGAGGGAGAACCGGGGGGAAAACGGGGGGGAAACTGCCGGGGCTCAGATGTGTGAGAGACGACTCAGGTTCTACTTCTGCTGGAGAGCGACGTGTGCCGCCACCTATCATGTCAGTCGCTGATACCTCTTTTGAGTGATACCTGTCGTTTTCTTTGTGTATGGAGATTACTGTTGCAGTGTTGGTTGTTTCGACTTCACTGTCTGAATGAGAGTGAGAGTTTGATTTAGTTCAGTGAACATACAAAAGGTTTTGATGGGGATTCGGGCTCTGAATACCATGACGAAATATCATCTGATTTGAACGGCTAAGCATAACTAAAAATACTAACTCCATAACCAATACATATTGGACGCGGTATCGTCACAGCAGTTGAACTTTCTCCAGTTGACCCTTTCTGTGTTATTAGCAGTTAAACCCAGGTGTCGGTTTGTAGTAAAGTCGTTATTTAAACATGTCAATTCGCACCTTCTTCAAATATCGCTTCGATAATATTGCTTTGGTAGAGTGAAACATTAGAGAAACCATTTTGACTCAAATCACGTTCACCATTGAAGGAAAATGAATAATAAAGACGTCTGCGTGTGAAGCCCTGAGCAACAGGGGAACACCGGGCCCAGTAAGTGAGATGGAAATGAATCCAATACATGCTTTAGAGATTGTTTGATCTGAAGGGAGGGGAGCCGGCCTGCGTTTCCCCCCCCCCTCCTCCTCCCCAGTCAAGTCCGGGGCGCTGATTGATTTTCAAGTTAGGAGGAGCTAATCGCTAAGTACCCGGCCTACCAGGCGTCAAGAACGGGGAGCGAATCAGACAACTTACGGTAATCAATGGAAATATTCCTTGATTTGTAGGCTCTCTATCGCCTCCATAAATCAGAGAGGGCATGCCGGTTAGTTAGCCATAAAACAAGGGGCAATGACAGGGCAAACTGCGGCAGATGAATGAGGGGGCCGGGGAGGAAGTGCCGAGCGGTGTGGTAATGAGACAGTATTACAGGCGGTGGATCCAGCTTCCTGCCCTCGCCGGAGCTGTCAGTGTCTAATGGGCTGAGCAGAGTGCTGCTGTTTGTCAGCCTGCTTCCTCTCTATGTATTTATTCATTGGTTTATCGCCTTCATGTGCAACATCATAATTTCTCCCACAGTTAAACACCCTTCCCGGGCAAACAAACGTGACCGCCAAAACGTGACACACCCGGTCCGCCTGAGGGGAGCCAATGGGATGTGAGGAACTCGGTCCACCTAGTCTCGACCAATGGGAGGTGAGGAACCCAGTCCACCTAGTCTCGACCAATGGGAAGGTGAGGAACCTAGTCCACCTAGTCTCAACCTGTGTCTGCACCATGACGAACATCGACGACAACATTGCTTCCAAAAATCGTCAACCGCAGGCGGCGGGCTCATCCTTTAAGACAGAGTCCCCCCCGTGGGGTCCCATGTGACAGGGCAGAGCCCGGCGTCCCCCACCTGGGACGCACGGAGCTCCACAGCGGGCCCCCCCCCCCCCCCGCCAGGCCCAGCTAATGGACCGCCGAGACGGATGATCCTGACAGAGACCCAGTGCTTCTGGTTCCATCACCCTTCCTACCACAGAGGTCTGACGGACTCACCGGGGGGAATTACCTAAAGTGCCTCTCATTCCATCATCCAAAGTGTCAACAAGGTGCCATTCTTTTAATTTATACACTGCGGGGGGAAACGGCCGCCGCTACATCCATCACGCCGCGGTCGCCGTGGCTACGGGGATGTTCCGCGGCGCGGAATGGAAGGCCAGGTGACCGGGTGTTAACCCAGACACGGAGGGGAGGAGAGCAAGGTCGTTGATAGCAACCCCCTCCAGTACCTGCTCGGCTGCAAGCGACTTTAGTTACATGTGACCCCCCCCCCCTCCGCCCAGCTCTATGTTATTACACCATCTACACCGCTACAGGCACGCATCAATACCCTCATTTCCTCCCACCTACTACTAAGGGAGGGACGCCACGTTTTTATCAGCTGTACCTCACCTTCTGAGGAGCACACCTTCCAGGGAGTCAACGTTGTCGCGAGTCGTACGACTGAATATTTTGTTGGTCATGATTTCAGTTTAATTGAATTGTCGTTGTTATCTGCGCAACCCCAATGTACTGAAGAGCAGGGAGGAGCATCTGTCGTCTACTTTGAGTAAAACGTCAAAAATAAAAGAGAGAGAGAGAGTGAGAGAGATTCGATCGTCTTCGATCAGTTTACTGAAGTATGCTCCATTACATTGACGGTCTCTCCGCCCGTTCCTTCACGTGAGAAGGTCAACACAACCACACGGTGCGATGGAGTGCGTCCGGACGCACACACACGCCGCGCCCGCCCTGACCGGTGAACAACACAACCTGCTTTGACGGGACACCGTCGGGGGGGCCGTGCATTAAGACCCAGGGGGGAGGGGGGAGTGAGTCATACATGGCTACTGTACTGGAGTCCTCTGACTTTGCCTACCCTTGGAAAAAAGCCTTCCGCACTCCATGATCCTACATCTGAAGAACTGATAAAAACCCTTCAGTTGCCTCAAAGCAGCTGCCGGGCTTAACGTTGTCAAAAAGCTTGTTTTTCTTTTTTCATTCTCCCCCCGCCCGATTTTGACCTCCTGTGTATATTTTATTGAGCTGCTCTCATCCCACGGTGGTAGCTATAAGCTACACACACCGCACACACACACACACACACACACACACACACACACACCCACACAAAATGTATCTCTGAGCTCATTAACACGGGACGAGCACGCCAGCTACATGAAGCGCTGTCCCCCTGTTTTCACAGCGCTGGTGAGAACACACTGTGGCTCCGCACACAGGATCTCAGAACCCACTGCGTGTTTTGTTTTTTTTATATTCACAGAGCTTTTCATCTTTCTCTGCCGCAACACCACATGAGCGGATTAGAGTAGTTAATGAATTATCCTCACAGGGCCCGAGACAGTGCGCGCAGCCAGCTTCTATCCCACGTTTCATAACACCGGGCTCTTTGAATTTATTGAACCCGAGGCTGAGTTTTCCCACACTGATCCGACCCACTTCGACATCGTAGCCTACAGTCACCCTCTGTGCGATGGGAGAGGTTAATGCAAAACTGTGTAGATTAATATCCCGGTTTCGGCATTAACGAAATACGGATTTTAAGACGCCAAAGTCAAATGACTGTGAGTTAGTGAACGTTTGTGGGTGTGTGTGCTTGCATGCGTGTTTGTCCATGTGTGTGTTGGTGAATGCATGTACTTGTGCATGTGTGCATGTACATGTCACTGACAGATTCCAATCAGACCCATGCCACTGATGTTGAAAGGAAGTCCAGAATCAGTAGAAAAATTAAGCAAATTAATAATTATTAAATTAATTGAAAAAAAATGGATTGCCTACATCTAAAAAATCGTAATCACCTGCCCCATATAGTTAGCCTCATAGCATAATTGCCTAAGTCATATTTGAAGGTTCATCTTGTATTTAGTGTAAGAAATCAAATAGATGACTTAGGCAAATAGTGATTATGAAATGTAAAAAAGCACCCTGATGGCTTAGGAAATAGCCAATGAGGCACAGTAAACCAGCAGCCTTAGGAGAGTAGAGTTTGGTTAGATATCACAATTTGGCCAAAATATTACTTAGGCAATTATGCTATGAGGCTAACGATATTATGTTTGATATTTGACTCCTCAAAACTGTTTTACTACATAAAACGACATGAACTTAATGACAACCATGCACCAAACTTTATAAAAATCTGATTCAGAATCAGAATCAGAAATACTTAAATGATCCCTGGGGGGAAAATTGGCTGAAAGACAGACTCTGACGTTGTGAAGAATCAAAACGGCCGTGCAGCTCGGCCCTTCAGGGGCACATGGCTCATGTCAGACGAAGAATCCCAGCGTCCGTGGAGGCCCATGAGTCAAAATATTCCGCCAAAGTCATACATCAGTCCAAGCGGACGCCCCGGTCTGTTTGCTCACCCGGGTGCGGCCGCCCTGTATCAAATGCGCCAGCACAAATGATAATAACACAGCAAGACCTTTCTGCCTCTTTTTAAATTAGCTGTGAACTTAGGATCAGAGCCCTGGGGGGGCGACCGTCGCTCACCCCCCCCCCCACCCCGATCCAAACCTTCAGTTTTCTATCATATAAAGCAAATAGCAAAAATGTGATTTGAATCCTGGGAAAAATTAACACCTGAAGGACGTTAGAAGGTGGAAGAGGGATTCGTCTCCAGGTGGTGAACACGCCCATCCCCGGCCCACCACGGGCCCCCCACGGCCCCCCCAGGCCCACACCCCGGCCCCACCACGGCCCCCCACAGCCAACCACGGACCCCCACCGCCCCCCAAGGCCCGCCCCCCGTCCCATCACAGCCTCTCAGGGCCCCCACAGACCCCACACCCAGGCCCACCACCACCCACCCAGCCACTGAACTTCTCACGCTGGTTGCTCGCTCAGCTGGTTGTTCGCTGGCTGCTGTGCAAGAGGAGCACGGGCGTGGATTGTGGTCCCCGGTTTAAGTCAGGGGCCCACCTGTGGCAGGGGTTAATTCAAGTCCCCTCCGTGAGACTCAAGGGCCCTCTCTCTCTCTCTCTCTCTCCGAGCCAAAGCCATAAATGCTACATTTTCGGAAAACAGCAATGGAGGTAAAAAAAATAAAAAATAAATGTATCCCCTTCACGGACCCGAGCCTCTCGGAGTGGACGGGTGTGTTCCGGACCGCGGACAAGCACCCCATTAACATCCTGAACTTGAATCACAAAAGAAACATTTTCAACAGGAAATAAATGGAACCAGCCTTTCAGCTGGCCCGATCTCTAGTTTCCTGTATTTCAAATCGTCGAGGGGGTCTTCTGGCACTCTCCTGGAACCAAAGGCCAGTGGTTCGAGATGCGAGTCATGTGACCACAGAATCAAGGGTTTGGACTCTTCAAGACTGAAAATATATGCAGCATGTTCCCAAACAATCTCCACTCCCCACCCATACTTCATAACCAGGCAGCAGGAGCCCAGGTCTTTCCACTAAATCACCCCTTGGTTGATTGTGCCATAATATGTGAAGGAGGCCATCGCTGGACGAATAGAGACAATAAAACAAGGATAACATGCGAAAATGAAAAGCGGGAGGCACATCCATAGGGGGGCTTGAGGGAGATTTATGTTGCTGTGCATTTTACAGAACTCAGCTGTATCAGGTTCAATCAGCCCTGATTCACCGTACCTCATCGAATCAGAGGTATCTGCAAATCAAATCCTTAAGCATCTTAAATCTTTAAAACTAATTTGCTTAATGTCTTACCATTGCCGATTAAAAGCTCAGTCTGTCTTATATTGGGCCAGTGATTATAGAGTTTCATGATTACCTCTGCAACTATGTTGGTGTGTGTGTGTGTGTGTGTGTGTGTGTGTGTGTGTTTGTGTGTGCGTGTGCGTTTAATGGAGTATGTGTGTCAGAGAGGGTGTGTGTGTGTGTGTGTGTGTGTGGGTGTGTGTGTGTGCACGCACAACTGTTTCTGTGTGTGCGTGGTTGTACATATCTTTCTGTTAATGGGTCCTTCCCTGGTTTTCATGTATCTGTCAATGTATATCACCTTTGTTTGTGTGTGTGTGTGTGTGTGTGTGTGTGTGTGTGTGTGTGTGTGTGTGTGTGTGTATGTTTGTGTGCGTGTGCGTGCGTGTGTGTTTGTGTGTGTTGTGTGTGTGTGTGTGTGTGTGTGTGTGTGTGTGTGTGTGTGTGTGTGTGTGTGTGCATGTGTGTGTGTATAAGTGCTGTAATTTCCAAGGCGTGGCAGGGAAAACAGAATGAGATATGATGTTATTGGTCTCCATACAGACTGCTTTGCTTGCATCCCTGTCAGTTGCTGGAAGATAATCTAGCCATTGATTTGTAAAAATGCTTGAAAATGAAATGAGTGTTCCTCATCCCACTTAATCAACAAAGCTTATTGATCAAGTGACTAATGAAGCGGCCTTAAGATAGGGCTCAGAATAATAGGTCTGCACATTTATATCCTGCTGAGGATTGGTCGGATGTCTTTACTCTGAGGCGCCGTAATATCCCTAAAAGCGCTCTCACAACACCTTCATCATAGCAGCCCCGAGCGATCATCGCTAGCTCATCTTCCTGGTTTGTTTTCTGATGGAAAAGCTGTTAGGATCCATCACGGTGCTCACAAACATGCACACTCATACTCACTTCACGTGAAGGTAAGCCCATGAAGGAAATATGACTTATAGGGGTTCTGCCTCACTTTGTTATTTATGGATTATCATTACATTTAGGAAATATGACATATAGTTGTCTCTTTGAATCTCCTTTAATCCAACTAAAATATACCTTCTAAATGAGAAGATATTAGTGAAATTATTCAACCAACCAAGACAATTCTTCAGTGGAGGTTCATTCGTCATTAGCATTAGCCCACTGGCTAATGCAGATTCAGGCCGGAATCTGAATCAATACATGTTTAACGGTGTATGTTTGCCCGCATGTTTTTCCTCGTTATGGCCCCACGTTAAGTAGGTCATTCAAGGCATAATATTTAACCAGTAGCAAGATAGATGGTCAGTTCAATATGGGGATGATGGGGGTGAAGAGGTCAGTGGTTAGCCCTGGGAGGAGATGGTTAGCCCCGGCAATATAGCGGCCACTGATCCAATCAGTGAGCTTATGGGGCCTTTACTGTGTCTCTGGCATCTGCGGATTGTTCTGGATGGTCCTGTGATTCTTCTTTCTAGAATCTAGATTCATCTCTTGGTCTACAAATGGAAGTTTGCGAGGTTTGAGAATGTAGGAAACTTGGGAAATTGCAAAGGGAACTATGAGGATGTTTGTTTTTTGTTCTTTAATTTCCTCTTAAAGTGGCAGAGGTGAGAACATACGGAACGGTGTTTCCAAGCTGGAGAATAGTTTGAGTTGCATTGAAAAGAGCATTCTGTAGCATATTACCCTAGCTATCTTTCTTGTATTCGGGGGATGGGTTAACCTAACAATTGTTAGTGCTTGGAACTTGTTTCTATGAACATCCTTCCTGTACAGTGATATATTGTTTCTCTTTCTTCTGACATATGTACTTAATTAAGTCATTTTGGATAGGGTTAGTGTCTAAATGCCCTAAATATAAATGTATCATCTTCTCCTCAAACAGGCAGACGCAGCAGGCCTCATGAAACAAGAGACCCTTAAGTATACTTCTCCGACTCCGTAATCCGCAAGCCGACTCCGTAACTACGGAGACCCCTCGAGCCTTCAAAGTTCTCCGTCGGGATGTCGGATACGCAATGCAATTCGCCACCCGATCGATCTTATATGTTATTTGGTGTTTTATTGGTCCTTAACGTGCAAAGTAAACAATGTACAAAGTAAATAAGGTGCAAAGTCAAACCGGGGGAAAAAGTGATTCCGGAAATGATTTTGTTAGAGGACCAATCACAGCCCTTGCCGTCTCCGTCCTTCTCTGTTGCGTCGACGGATAGTTCAAAAATATTGGATGCGCACGTAGAGCTACGGAGAGGGTCTCTGACGACGGAGAGGCCTCTCCGTGTCTACGTACAGCACTTTACGGAGGAGTATAAACCAGCCTTTACACAGACCAAAGTAAAGTTCCTCTGTGAAGAAAGGGTTACAGACTGCTTCCCCTTGTTGCTTCTTCACGTCGTGACGCCTTCCTCCTGCTCTTACCTGCCGTTTAAACCCATAATGCACTTCCCATAAAGCGGGAAAGTCCCCCGTTTGCACCTAATGGCATCGTGTTAAAACACGAGCCAGGGGAGCCTCTGGGGCTTTATATATATAGTACCCACAATGCATCGGGAGGCCGCCGCGTCGTGATCAAACGACGAGCGGTGAGGACCGGCGGGGGAGGCGGGGGGGGGGGGGGGGGGAGGGAACGGGTGAGGAGTGGCTCTCATTACGGCCCAGAGACATCTATTGGAGCATTTTTAATATGTGTATCCTATTAGGGCCACTTTGAGTGCTTTTTGATAATTGTGCTTTGTACTTTTTACAGCACTTCAGTCTATTCCCAGTTCAATTTCCTCTTTTATCGGACGTTTGAAATATTGATCTCTGACAGATAAAAGCAAACACCATAATCTCGGCCGGGGCCGTCGCGGTGAGGGAGTGAGCGGGCTGGGAGTGAGCAGGCGGTGAGTGGGTGTGTGTGTGGGG
>NW_028177418.1:0-7465 GCF_964030765.1 Micromesistius poutassou | reverse complement strand
TGTGGGACACTAGCCCCGCCCAGTGGGACCACTAGCCCCGCCCAGTGGGACCACTAGCCCCGCCCAGTGGGACCACTAGCCCCGCCCAGTGGGACCACGGTGAGAGGGCACTAGGACCCCACGGAGCTCCTCCCACACTCTCGATCTCCTCGTGAAGAAGGTTAAAGGAGGTTCTTCTGACCCTCATGTACCTGGAGAACATCCAGAAGCACATGAAGGATCCGCTAAGTTAACCCAGCGCCCCCCTCCTCTTCCTCAGCGGACCCCCAGCGGGACTGGACCCCCCACAGGGCGGAGCGCTGCCTGTGGGCGGGCGGTGGCCGGCCGGCTGCAGCTCCCCCTGCTGGAGGCGGCGGAGGGCGACGAGAGGCGGAGCCCGGAGGCCGACCACGAGAGACCAACGAAGAAGAGGAGGACCGACTGAAGGCCCCTTCGCCGTCCCCTCCTACGGGTTCATGGTTGACCTTTGACCTTTGACCTGGCCACAGGTCTCGTTTCGTCTGACTGAATAAATTGTGAATTTGTTTATATGGAAGAAAAACCTCCTGAATGAATGAACTGTTCTCTAGTGGACACACGTTGATGAACGAGGCCCTGACAGGGATTCACCCTGAGGCCACCCCCCCAGGAGAGGAGGAGGAGGGGGGAGGGGAGAGAGGGGGGGAGAGGAGGAGAGGAGAGGAGGAAAGGGGGAGAGGAGAGAGGAGGCGGAGAGGAGAGGAGAGAGGAGGAGAGGTGTAGAGAGAGGAGAGAGAGAGGTGTGAGGGGAGAGAGGAGAGAGGGGGGAGGAAGGGAGAGAGGAGAGAGGTGTGAGAGAGGAGAGGAGGAAGGGGGAGAGGAGAGAGAGGGGAGGAGAGGAGGAAGGGGGAGAGGTGTAGGAAGCACAGCAGACTGTTGCCACAGTATTGTTCTTTAATCATGATGTTCGCTAAATGAAAGGCAAGTACAATGAACAGTACAAAATAAAACAATATCTTTATATATATATACAGTATATGTATATAAAGATATATATACACAATATAAAATGGTTCTGTTCAGAACATTTGAAAAGTACAATAGATCATGAAATAATGAGGACGTTTGATATAAATGATCCATATTTTGTAAATTGAGTTCCATTAAGTTCCTTCACATGGAGCGTTGTAAACGTGGCCCTGGTCGGGGCGGGGCGTGGCCGAGCGGCCGTTTTGGCGCCGTGTTGGGAACGCAGGTCAGCTTAGATGACCTTTGACCCCGGCCTCTCTGAGCTCCCCCCCAGCTGACGGTCCACTCAGGAGAAGCGGTGGATTTGCACCGTGGAGATCAGAGCGATCTGCGCTCCCAAAGCGGACCCCCGGCGTCTGCCAGCTCACGTCAGGTTGGCACTTTGAGAACTGACCCCAGACCGAGGAGGCCCCGGGCGGTGGAACCGAAGCCTCGTCCAGCGACGGGAGATAACAGTAACACATCATATGGGTTAAAGCAGCACCAGTAACGACCACCGCCTGGACCGCTGTGGGGTGTGGACGACACCAGCCAGGTCCCTGAGGCTTCACAGTAAAATGCTATATTATTGGATTACTGTCAGGGAGCGTAATGGCACAATATTTCCATTTATTGTTTGCGTCAAGTGGGGCTGTTGGCGTTAACTTGAAGGACGGGGGTCATGGGCGTCCACAGATGTTTGTGTTGGTGATTACAGTGAGTCTGTCTCTAGCTACGGCGGCCTGCTGGACTCCTGCAGTAGAGGCAGACAACGCAAGCGGATGGCAGTGATCCGGTCAGGACCTAAAGACACAGCGCTGCTGCTCCCACACAGCCTGGAGCTCCTCCAGACGGGGGACAGAACGCTGGACCCCCACGGCCCAGCACCTCAGGCCTTCTGGGGGTTCTACTGACAAGGCATCGGGCGTTACACACAGCGGGTTAGAAATCAACAAGTACAAACAAAGGATGATGATGGCACTAGAACCGTATGGCACGCAACAACATGTCAGTTTAAACACAACAAGGGCATCAAAGCCCAGGAACCAATACCAGAACAGGGAACACAAAGGAGGAGGCAGAGAGATGAGGAGCAACTCACTGTGGGGCCGCCCAGCTCCAGACTTCACTAAACCAGACTTTACTAAACCAGACGTTACTAAAGCAGACTTTACTAAAGCAGACTTTATTCGACCAGCAGAGAAGAGTTTATCTCGGGCTCCAGAGAGACCAGATCGCCAGGGTCACGTCTGTTTTTCTCACTATTTTTCTTTATATATATATACATTATATATATACACATGTATATATATACACACGTGTATATATACATAATATGTGTATATATGTATACGTAATATATACATATATATATACATAATATGTGTATATATGTATACGTTATATATATATATATATATATATATATATATATACATACATGTATATGGGAAGAATAATAGCCGGTGCTTATGTCCCCATGTCCTCTATTAATGAGCCACAGAGGTCATGTGACAGGTCAGGTCATGTGACAGGTCAGAGGTCATGTGACAGGGCTGCTCCCCGTCCTCATGCTGGCCTCAACACACCTCCTCCAGGAGAGAACAGAGCCATGCACCTCCTCACACACAGCGGCCCCCCGGGGACCAGGAGAAACACTGGGCCTGCCTCAACCTAGTCTGTCTCAGGAGGAGGAGGAGCAGCAGGAGGAGCAGAAGAGGAGCAGGAGGAGGAAGAGGAGCAGCAGGAGGAAGAAGAAGAGGAGCAGGAGGAGGAAGAGGAGAAGGAGGAGCAGGAGGAAGAAGAGGAGCAGCAGGAGCAGGAGGAGGAAGAAGAGGAGGAGGAAGAAGAAGAGGAGCAGGAGGAGGAAGAGGAGAAGGAAGAGGAGGAGGAGCAGCAGGAGGAGGAGGCGGAGGAGCGGCCTATGTCGGGGAGGATGGAGCTTGGCTGAAAGCCAGGAACCAGCCTACTGGGATGTACTGGTCGGTACTGGTCGGTACTGGTCGGTACTGGTCGGTACTGCCTACCTACTGGGACGGCGGTTTAAACCTTTAAGATGAGGTCACAGATGAACACAGGCACCAATAAGAGATGAAAGAAAATAAAGAATATGTGAAGATTACAAATGAATGACGGCCCTTAACGCAGGGATGGTTTACTCTTCGTCGCCGTGATGTTCAGCGTTTTGTTTTAAAGGTCAAGAGGGCAACAAGAGTCTAGGATGAAGACGACGAGGCTCTGTGGGCGGAGCCGTCAGTCCTGTACACGAACCACAGAGGTGGTTGAGATGTGATGAGATATGTTTTCTCTTTTCTTTTATCCTCTCTCCTGGCATCCATCCCATAATAAACGGGAGAGATGGTTTACAACCGAATTGGTAAAAGTCTGAGAAGTGCATCAAACATTTTTTTCCGGGGGAAGTCAGACGACATGAATAATAGATCTATGAACGGATCTCATTGGATGAACTGAATTGAGTTTCTATTGAAGTGAATCTTTTTCCAAACGGGCTCTCTGGCTGAAGTCCTCTGGAGGACGGAGGTTCATGAGTCCTTTGACGTGGGCCGCCCTAGCATATCCTCTGGTAAGCACGTTGGCTAAATGTTCCTAGCTACGTGAACATCTCCTTAGTGGTTTAGTGGTATTTTACAGGCATGTATTTGCAAAAAAATTAAGTTTGCTTCGTCCGTTTCATATCATATCTTTTTGAATATTCACAATGCAAAATATTATCTGATCGCTTACACGCAGAAATATTGAACGGCGATGGCGAATGAAGTCCTGAAGGCAGCACTGGGTCTGTTCTGCTTCAGAACACAACAGGACGGCAGCAGAACACAACAGTCAACAAGTATTCTCTTATCCATAACGGAAAAAAATACAAATAAATATACTCTTAATTATGAACATACAATATACACATCCACTATCAACATGGAATCAAACAGAGGGGTACATTCCTTTACAAAGCATAAAGTCCCTAAGAATGAGAAACGGCTTCAGTCTGAATCGCCCCAATGCCCTCTGGGACAGGAAGGTCAAAGGTCACCAGGTGACACACCTGACCCCTGCCTGTGAGTTAGGGCATGGACAGGTGTAAGTGTGTGTGTGGGTGTGGGTGTGTGTGTGTGTGTGTGTGTGAGTGTGTGTGTGTGTGTGTGGGCTAACAGTAGGAGGCAGTGGATCTTGTCAGACAGAAACAGTCCGCTGTAGACGTCTCGTCTTCTGGAGCGTGAAATGAGATATTCTGCACAGCGCTTTGAGAGGTTAGTGGTCAGCTTGTGACCTGTGACCTGTGACCTGTGGGTCAGACGTCAGACGACCGAGGTGTCAGAGTCGGTCTCCATGGCACCAGGACGTTCCTTTGAGAGCCGGTTCTCTCCTGGTGGTGATCGTATCCACAGTGTCGTCTGAGGAGCGTTCTGAGAAAACACTTCTTCAAATGTTCTGTTGAGCAACGGAACACACAGAACCACGAGAACGTCTGCACACAATACATCAAAGGGCCCTTCTCCTACATGCTGATCACCTACTGGGAGCTCTGTAGGCCTACTGGGAGCTCTGTAGGCCTACTGGGACCTACTGGGGGCTCTGTAGACCTACTGGGAGCTCTGTAGGCCTACTGGGAGCTCTGTAGGCCTACTGGGAGCTCTGTAGGCCTACTGGGAGCTCTGTAGGCCTACTGGGGGCTCTGTAGGCCTACTGGGAGCTCTGTAGGCCTACTGGGAGCTCTGTAGGCCTACTGGGGGCTCTGTAGACCTACTGGGAGCTCTGTAGGCCTACTGGGGGCTCTGTAGGCCTACTGGGAGCTCTGTAGGCCTACTGGGAGCTCTGTAGGCCTACTGGGACCTACTGGGGGCTCTGTAGACCTACTGGGAGCTCTGTAGACCTACTGGGACCTACTGGGAGCTCTGTAGGCCTACTGGGACGCTGTAGACCTACTGGGAGCTACTGGGACGCTGTAGACCTACTGGGAGCTACTGGGACGCTGTAGGCCTACTGGGAGGGTCAGGGCGTGAGGGCCGTGCTACTTGGGGGCTGGTTCCAGGCAGCACAGACGAACGCTGGTCAGCTGCTTCACAGAAGAAGTAAAGACAACAATATAAAATAAAGGAAACGTTTCATCACTACGCGCTGCTGTTGCTCAGGGTCGACTCGTGTTGTCGTAGATGAGGCAGACTTTCCCAGAGTGCACTGGGGTATTTACATTTCACAGGGTCTTTAAATGGCCAACATGGAGGACATGAATGACTTCAGAAATGCATTCTGGGAAGTGAGTGCCGATTGGTTGTTATATATATATAGTGTACTGACTGCTCTCTCGTCCCTCTTTAATGAAAGAGATCTCTCCTGGTGAGCATCTGGAACAAAAACATCGTTCGGATCTGAAGGGAAAACAGCTGGATTCAAAGAGAGCGCGTTCCTGGAAACTAAACCAAAAGTGTGTGTGGATGGGGACCCCCCCACTAAAGGGGAGGGGCCAGAGTCCCCCCCCACACTAAAGGGGAGGGGCCAGAGTCCATGTGTGTGTATGGGGACCCCCCCCCCACACTAAAGGGGAGGGGCCAGAGTCCATGTGTGTGTGTATGGGAACCCCCCCCCCCCCCCCCATGGGTTAAGCGACCCCTAAAGGGGGGGGTCTTCATCAGGGCGGGGTGGGGATCTGGACCCCCAGCAGCTCGTAGGCGAAGATGTTCCAGAAGATGGCGAAGAGCAGGAAGGTGATGAAGGAGAAGACGATGACCCACCAGGTGCACTGGCGCTGCAGGCTCTCCTCGTAGCTGCGCAGGATGAGCAGCCCCATGCTGATGCCCACCACCGCCCCCGACAGGTGGGCCATGAAGCTGGGCTGGGGCCCCGCCGACGGCAGGGGCGGGGAGAACCGCAACCACACCGCCCGGCCCACCTCCGAGCTCACTGGGGACACACAGGGCTTAGAACCACACCGCGCTAGAACCACACACACACACCTTAGAACCATGACCACTAGAACCACGACACGCTAGAACCACAGCACGCTAGAACCACGACACGCTAGAACCATGACACGCTAGAACCACGACACGCTAGAAACCACAACACGCTAGAACCACGATACGCTAGAACCACAGCACGCCTAGAACCACACACACACCTTAGAACCACGACACGCTAGAACCACGACACGCTAGAACCACACACACCTTAGAACCACGACACGCTAGAACCACAACACGCTAGAACCACAACACGCTAGAACCACAACACGCTAGAACCACACCGCGCTAGAACCACACACACACACCTTAGAACCACGACACGCTAGAACCACGACACGCTAGAACCACGACACGCTAGAACCACAGCACGCTAGAACCACAACACGCTAGAACCACAACACGCTAGAACCACAGCACGCTAGAACCACCACCGCGCTAGAACCACACACACACACCTTAGAACCACGACACGCTAGAACCACGACACGCTAGAACCACGACACACTAGAACCACGACACACTAGAACCACACACACCTTAGAACCACACACAACCTTAGAACCACGACACGCTAGAACCACGACACGCTAGAACCACAGCACGCTAGAACCACAGCACGCTAGAACCACGACACGCTAGAACCACACACACCTTAGAACCACGACACGCTAGAACCACACACACCTTAGAACCACAACACGCTAGAACCACACACACCTTAGAACCACGACACACTAGAACCACACACACCTTAGAACCACGACACGCTAGAACCACACACACCCTTAGAACCACAACACGCTAGAACCACGACACGCTAGAACCACACACACCTTAGAACCACAACACGCTAGAACCACGACACGCTAGAACCACACACACCTTAGAACCACAACACGCTAGAACCACACACACCGTAGAACCACACACCTTAGAACCACAACACGCTAGAACACACGATACGCTAGAACCACACACACCTTAGAACCACACATACCTTAGAACCACACACACCCTTAGAACCACAACACGCTAGAACCACGACACGCTAGAACCATGACACGCTAGAACCACGACTCGCTAGAACCAGAACACGCTAGAACCACGACACGCTAGAACCACACACCACCCTTAGAACCACACACACCCTTAGAACCACAACCACGCTAGAACCACACAACACCCTTAGAACCACGACACGCAAGAACCACACACACCTTAGAACCACGACACGCTAGAACCACAACAGGCTAGAACCCACGACACACTAGAACCATGACACGCTAGAACCACAACACGCTAGAACCACAACACGCTAGAACCACACACACAGAGCTTAGAACCACGACACGCTAGAACCACACACACAGAGCTTAGAACCATGACACGCTAGAACCACGGCACACTAGAACCACGACAACGCTCGAGAAACACGTGATGTGAGGTGATGGTGGAGGTGATGGTGATGGGTGGTGGTGGTGATGGTGATGGTGATGGTGGTGGTGGTGGTGCTGGTGGTG